>NW_025533511.1:787500-795000 GCF_020615455.1 Coregonus clupeaformis | reverse complement strand
TTCGTAAGAAGCATTTCAAGGTCCTGGAGTGGCCTAGCCAGTCTCCAGATCTCAACCCCATAGAAAATCTTTGGAGGGAGTTGAAAGTCCGTGTTTCCCAGCGACAGCCCCAAAACATCACTGCTCTAGAGGAGATCTGCATGGAGGAATGGGCCAAAATACCAGCAACAGTGTGTGAAAACCTTGTGAAGACTTACAGAAAACATTTGACCTGTGTCATTGCCAACAAAGGGTATATAACAAAGTATTGAGAAACTTTAGTTATTGACCAAATACTTATTTTCCACTATAATTTGCTAATAAATTCATTAAAAATCCTACAATGTGATTTTCTGGATTTTTTTTCCTCATTTTGTCTGTCATAGTTGACGTGTACCTATGATGAAAATCACAGGCCTCTCTCATCTTTTTAAGTGGGAGAACTTGCACAATTGGTGGCTGACTAAATACTTTTTTCCCCCACTGTATGAAGAAAAAGTAGCCAAAAAGTTGGTGGGATGCTAAAGCTGGCGGAAGAATGTTGTATAGGCTAATAGAGAAAGATCCCACAGAAGTTAGTTCAATGTCTAGTTTCGATTTAGGCCTACATTTAGTTGAGTTGTCAACTAACGTGAATTCAACGTGAAATCAACAAAACATTTCACCATGTCACTGGATTTGGTTTAAAAAAAGACACAATTCCCTTACATTGATTACTGTTTTCAAATCCAATCAGTTTTCCACGTTGATTCAACGTCATCATATAGAAGTTTGTGATTGACATGAAGTGGAAACAATGTTGATTCAACCAGTTTTTGCCCAGAGGGTATAGGGAAAGAGTGATGGATAGTAGCCTGGCTGATGCGACTCAAGTGACTCACAGCGAGGGAGAGCTCTGACACACTGGTCTGGACAGGAGGCCGTTGGAAATGTAGTATTCGAGCAGAGTTGTGCTTATTTCTGGCTGAGCTTTGATTGGTTCTCTCAACCGTTATTTTGTTCTTTCCTGGGGGGTTGAAAATCCAACAGCTGTATTGGAAGGGGGAGGAGCTCGGGGGCTGTGTGTGCAAAAGACAAAGAGGAGAACCAATCAGTGAAAAAGCCCCTCCCCTTCATTATCGACGCATCGTGCCGACAACATCAAAACAGAGATTCCAGATTCTGAAGTCTGGAGGACTTGGAGTTAGGCGTTAGCCTGACTAGAAGGGTAGGGGTTGGATAGGAAAACACGGAGGATATCTAGCATGTGTTATTGGCCCAAGAACTCCCATGATGCTCTACTTCCTCCAGCAGATGAACAGTGGGCATTTGGTCAACAGCAGGGGTCTCGAATCCACTGACTACAGGTTCTGGTGGTCTTCTCCCAGCCGGCACACACACACACACACACACTCTCCTCTCACACCTCCACACACTCTGTCCTCTGCCACAACCAGCCAGAGTGACCTAACTATACCTCATTACCCCAGCAGGGCTGACCTGTTTGGAGATACGGCGTGTGTGTGTGTGTGTGTGTGTGTGTGTGTGTGTGTGTGTGTGTGTGTGTGTGTGTGTGTGTGTGTGTCCTAGTGCGTATGAGAGCAATGCTTTTTGGAAGGGTTTAGGGAGGCCATCCATGAAAAGAGTAAGCTTTTAAATATTAATGAAGCTCTCATTGCACACACACACTCTACTGTCAGTGCCACTCATCCCTGTCCCCCTCGACAGCCATGTCTGTCTCTCATTCATTTGTCCATGCTGAATAACGATGCAGCACCTGTCCCCAGAGAGCAGGAGATGAGGAGAGGAAATCACTTTAGATTATTAAGATGCACCCAAGAGCTGGACCCCTCCCTGTCTGTCTATGGGTTTCTAACCACATCCCTGTGGCATGTACCTTGTCTGCCCAACATCGCAGAGCCGGGCTGTCAAACACTTCAGAGAGGAAAAACCAATATGTCAGTATGACTCCCACACTGCTGATTGACACTGCTAGCCAGCTGCTCTCCAGGAAGAAACTCTCGAAAGACAGAGAGAGTACAGACTCAGTGAGCATAGCCTTGCTATTGAGAAAGGCTGCCGTAGGCAGACCTTGCTCTCAAGAGAAGACAGGCTATGTGCACACTGCCCACAAAATGAGGTGGAAACTGAGCTGCACATCCTAACCTCCTGCCAAATGTATGACCATATAAGAGACACATATTTCCCTCAGATTACAGAGATCCACAAAAACTCGAAAACAAACCCAATTTTGATAAACTCCCTTATCTACTGGGTGAAAAACCACAGTGTGCAATCACAGCAGCAAGATTTGTGACCTGTTGCCACAAGAAAAGGGCAACCAGTGAAGAACAAACACCAATGTTAAATACAACCCATATTTATGTTTATTTATTTTCCCATTTGTGCTTTAACTATTTGCACATCATTATAACATTGTATATAGACATAATATGACATTTGAAATGTCTTTATTCTTTTGGAACTTCTGAGTGTAATGTTTACTGTTAATATTTATTGTTTATTTCACATTTGTTTACTATCTACTTCACTTGCTTTGGCAATGTTAACATATGAGAGAGAGAGAGAGAGAGAGAGAGAGAGAGAGAGAGAGAGAGAGAGAGAGAGAGAGAGAGAGAGAGAGAGAGAGAGAGAGAGAGAGAGAGAGAGAGAGAGAGAGAGAGAGAGAGAGAGAGAGAGAGAGAGAGAGAGAGAGAGAGCGAGAGAGAGAGAGAGAGATAGAGAGAGAGAGAGAGAGAGAGAGAGAGAGAGAGAATGAGAGAGAGAGAGAGAGAGAGAGAGAGAGAGAGAGAGAGAGAGAGAGAGAGAGAGAGAGAGAGGGAGAGAGAGAGAGAGAGAGAGAGAGAGAGAGAGAGAGAGAGAGAGAGAGAGAGAGGGAAAGAGAGAGAGAGAGAGAGAGAGAGAGAGAGAGAGAGAGAGAGAGAGAGAGAGAGAGAGAGAGAGAGAGAGACTTTTTGACTTTTTGTCTTTCTTTAATGGTACATCCTCATCTAATTAAAACCTCACCCCACCCCCCACCCCTTAAAATAAAGTACACAGATTACCAATATCCCCTGTACTGCATACTCACCTTTTCCTCTACCCCACGTTACAAAAACAACACCACACATCACAATAACCCAAACCTCACCAACTCTACAACCGTATATCCAGACAATCTTCCTCAGCTATACAGACAGCCCCCCCCAACACACCATATTTCTTGAAACATCTCCACACTTTTTATCATTTTATAAAACTCAAATTCCACCCTAAGGCGCGCAGAGACCATCCCATTAAATAATAGTAAAGGGTCTGTTATCCCCACCTTTGACCCTGTTCCTCCTTGTTAGCCAAATAGCTAACTTTGACTGAGCAAACAGAAAATTCAACAACACACATTTTTCCTTTTCCTTATTTGAATACCTGTACCCCATTATAAACATCCCGACAGTAAAACCCACCCCCAACCTCTCACACAGACATTCCAACTGAGACATTAAAGGCATTAACCTGGCGCACACAGAAAACACATGAATCACAGTTTCACTCATGACACAGAAAGGACACCCTGTCTGACTCCCGGTTCAACCCGTGCTAACCAGCTGTTAGTGGCCAGGGCTCCATGTAAAACCCTCCACTGGAGGTCCCCTGACCTCTTTGGTACTGGGAGTTTGTAGAGCCCCCTCCATCTAAAACCAATCATACTCTCCGCTCCACATGCCCCCTGCCACTGATGTGCCTTCACTCCTGTTAGGCTCCTAATGTTCCTTACCTTAATGCAGAGGTTGTAGAAGGCTTTACCTCCCACCCCCTCAAACTCGCCCAGGCTCGGAGTGTTAAAATCTAACAAGTCCTCCAGACCCCCTTGCCAGTCCCCAGTCTCTGCCGTCACGTGCAGTGGCGGAAACATTGGTGGCCCCTCCCCCTTTGGCTGCTCAAACACCCCCCTTACCGGCTCGGACAGTGCCTCCTGGACTTCCCCCAGGAATCTCTCCAGCAGCCTAAGAGACGTTAGTCCTGTTTGTTTTGCTAGGACTTCTGGGGTTTTCCATCCATCCTCTCCCAGCAGTCGCAGGTCACCCAGCCTTAGTAATCCCGCTGCCATCCGTCGCCTCTTCAGGGTGGCTGACTGAACCGATCTCAAAAGGATGACCGGGTTGTGGAAGATAGGCTCCTCCCACACCCACAGCCCAGGCTCCACACCCCCTTTTCGTGTGGGCCTTAGTAGCTGCCAGGCCCTCAGCACCGCAGAGTAAAAATCAGAGAGTCCTGCTGTACTCAGCCCCTCCAGCCTCATGAGGAATAGCTGCCGGTCCAACCCTAATCCGCCAGCTCTCCTCAGCAGCGCGCATGCTGGCTCCCTCCATCCGACATCAGTATGGTACAGCAGTCTCTGTGCCGCCTTTAGTCGGAATGCAGCCACCCTGCTCTCCAGTTCCACCAGGCCCTGTCCTCCTTCATTTACGGACATATACAACACTGTCGCCCTCAGCCAGTGATGGCCCGACCAGAAGAAATCCACCAGCTTGCGTTGCAGGTCTGCGAGCAGCCCAGCAGGGGGGTTGAGGACAGCCAGTTTATGCCACAGGGAAGATGCCACCAGGTTGTTGATTATCAGCACCCTCCCTCTATATGACACTTGGGACAGGAGCCACCTCCACCTGGCCAGTCTTGACACCACTGCCTGTGACAGCCCCTCCCAGTTCTTCCTGACCCACCTCTCCGAGCCCAGGTACACCCCCCAATATTTTAAGCCCTTCACAACCCCACTGCAACCCCCTGGAAGCAGAGGAGGGACCCTATCCCCCCATGCCCCACATAACAGAGCTTTGCTCTTTCCCCAGTTTACCTTAGCTGACGAAGCTCCCTCGTACACCTTCAGACTATTCTCCAGTGCCTGCATATCCTGACCATCCCTGACCATCACAGAAACGTCATCTGCATACGCTGACACTGCTATGCCTGTCCAGCACACTCCCTTCAGTCTCCTGCGTAGCAGGCCCAAAAAGGTTCAATGGCTAGTGTATATAACTGCCCTGATAGAGGGCATCCTTGTCTAATGCCCCGCCTAACCCAGACTGGCCTACTGAGCCCCCCTCCCACCTTAACCATACATGATGCCCCAGCATACAACATCTTCACATAGGCCAAAAACCTTTCCCCAAACCCAAACACAGACATCACATTAAACAGATACTCATGGTCCACTCTATCAAAGGCCTTCTCTTGATCTAAAGAGACCAGACCAAAGTTCACATTAGAACTTCTCGACAAGTCCAACATGTCCCTGATTAAGAACAAGTTGTCCGTGATTAAGCGTCCTGGTATGCAATATGTCTGGTCCTTGTGTACTATAGAGTCCAGATGGGACTTTAGTCTGTTAGCGAGGACCTTGGCAAATATCTTGTAGTCCGCACAGAGCAATGCCACAGGCCTCCAGTTCTTAAGTTCACACAAGTCCCCTTTTTTGGGCAGGAGAGTCAGAGCCGCCCGACGGCAGCTCATCGGCAACTCTCCTACCCCGACGCATTCACGCAACACGCGAAAGAAGTCCAGTCCAATTATTCCCCAGAATTTTTTATAAAACTCCACTGGGAGTCCATCGACCCCGGTGCACGGCCGGGGACATCTGGGTTACGGCCTCTGCCAGTTCATGGGACAACAGGGGAATGTCCATTTCATCCCTTTGTACCAGAGAGAGCTTAGGGAGTTCGGCAAACAAAACCTGAGCACACATAGGATCACACAGTTCTGCCTTATACAATTCAGTATAAAACTCCACAGTCCGCTCCCGCATCTCCCCCACCACAGAGGTCACCCGCCCATCCGAAAGCTGTAGACAATGCATACCCTTGGCTTCACCGCTCTGTCTTTCCAAACCAAAGAAGAAGGAGCTGGGAGCATCCATCTCCTTGAGCATGGAGAACCTAGCTCTTACAAGTGCTCCCTTTGCTTTAACCTGGAAAAAAACTGCCCAGGTCCCTACGTAGTTCAGCTAGATTAACCTGGAGGCCTACATTGCCTTGCCCCACCAGCTCTACCTCCATCTCACTAATACTACGTTCGAGTTCCCCCAATACTCTCCTAGCCTCTGAGGATGACAGAGCTGTATACTGTTGGCAGAAAAGCCGAATTTGGACTTTTCCCACATCCCACCATTGACTCAGAGACTCATACTCCTCTCTTCGCTGCCCCCACCTTTCCCAAAAAGTCTGGAAACCTGAGCAAAAAGTGGCATCTTGTAAGAGCTTTACATTAAACTTCCAATAGGATGCCTGCCGAGGCCCTGGTGAAATAGACAGCCGAGCCATGGTTATGTGATGATCCGAAAAACCCACCGGGAGAATGGTAGCGCCCAACAACCTATTACTCTGATTCCTGGACATGTACAATCGATCAAGTCGGGCTGCACTCACCCTAGCCCCAAAGACCTTCACCCATGTATACTGTCTTGTGTTGGGATGTCTAGTTCTCCAAACATCAACTAGGTCAAATTGATTAATAATGTCCCTTAACACCCCCACTGAGCCTGAATGAGGCTCCTCCCCATTTCTGTCTTTCGTAAAATCCATCGTACAGTTCCAGTCCCCGCCGACCACCAGCGTCTCCTCAGGCGCTACCTGTGAGAGTTCCTTTCTAAGACACCCAAATAGAAGCCCCCTCTCTCTCCCTGTGATGGGCGCATACACATTTATAAAGACAAAACCCCTGTTGTTAATTTCTGCCTTTACTACAAGCAGTCTACCTGTACACACCTCTTTTGAGGAGCAAATTTTTACAGACAGACCCGGTACAAAAAGGACTGCCACCCCTGCACTAACATTTGTTCCATGGCTCAGCACACTTGCCCCTTTCCACCAGAGCCCCCAATCAACTTCATTCACCACATCGCTATGCGTCTCCTGCAGAAACAACACTTGTACTTTTTTTTGTTTTACATATTCACCCAACACACTCCTCTTTCCCGCATCTCTGGCGCCATTAATATTAAGCGAGCCTACCCAAAGAGTCTCCATAAGAAGTGGGAGAAAAGCCAGCAAAGAAAGAGACCAATAGCAAAGCTCAAAAAGCTCCAGTGCCAGAAAGAAAACTTTCATCTAGACAGTGTCTGAAGGTAGACCTTTACGCACAGTTGTGACCCACTTCCTTAACCTAAACCGTTTCCTGGGTGAGAGGACACCATGCCCCTCATTTTTCATTGCATGTTGCACTGATCTTACAAACTTTCCCGGATCGCAAAAAAAGCCTCAAGATTAACCTTTTTCCCCTTAGTCTCCTTCAGGAACCTTGACAGTTCCCTCACTGTGTACTTTGACCCCTCTGACTGACTGGCTGTCAGCTCTGGACCCATTGAGGAGGAGTCTGAAAAGAAATCCTCCTCATCGTCTACTTCCTCAGACTCACCTTCCTCCTCCTCATCTCCATCTCCCATCCTGACCACCTGTCCTTCCTCTCTAGTCGGGGCCTCCCCCCGCACCAGGCAACCTGACCACCTGCCCTTCCTCTCTAGTCGGGGCCTCCCCCCCCGCACCAGGCAAA
>NW_025533511.1:600000-785000 GCF_020615455.1 Coregonus clupeaformis | reverse complement strand
TGTGGATAGGCCTAGCATTGTGGACAGGCCTAGCATTGTGGACAGGCCTAGCATTGTGGACAGGCCTAGCATTGTGGACAGGCCTAGCATTGTGGATAGGCCTAGCATTGTGGACAGGCCTAGCATTGTGGACAGGCCTAGCATTGTGGAAGGCCTAGCATTGTGGATAGGTATAGCATTGTGGAAGGCCTAGCATTGTGGATAGGTATAGCATTGTGGAAGGCTTAGCATTGTGGAAGGCCTAGCATTGTGGACAGGCCTAGCCGGAGGGATTCTATCTATCTGGTGCAGCAGAGTGAGCTGATCTGGGTTCATCTGCTCTGGCCTGAACTGATGGAGAGGAACAAGTAACCCCTGCTGAAGGGTCAAAGGTCAGACAAACCTGTGCTCTACTGGCCAAATACAAGGGCAGCTTTTGCAAAGGCGCAATCTATCACAGTACTCTCAGATTACACACGTAGTAGTAGACCAAACTGCCAACTAGCCTGTTTTCTGGTCCCTTGGCACAGTTTGTCATCAATCCCCCATGAGGACTAAAACTCTATGTGTGACATGTCTGATGATACTACAGGAATAAACAGGACTTCTCATTCCCATTGAAGTCAGCAATGTGTTTGATGCTATTTCTAAACTGAGGATATCAGACCACATTAATATAGACTAATCAAACGGCTCCTAAACATAAATGGGAAGTGTACAGACTACACTACATGACCAAAAGTATGTAGCCACCTGCTCAAAATCATGGGTATTAATATGGAGTTGGTCCCCCCCCCTTTGCTGCTATAACAGCCTCCACTCTTCTGGGACGGCTTTCCACTAGATGTTGGAACATTGCTGCGGGGACTTGCTTCCTTTTAGCCACAAGAGCATTAGTGAGGTTGGGTCTGGCTCGCAGGCGGTGTCCCTCTCTACTCTAACTCTACCTCCTCACTTCAGGTGTCCCTCTCTACTCTAACTCTACCTCCTCACTTCAGGTGTCCCTCTCTACTCTAACTCTACCTCCTCACTTCAGGTGTCCCTCTCTACTCTAACTCTACCTCCTCACTTCAGGTGTCCCTCTCTACTCTAACTCTACCTCTTCACTTCAGGTGTCCCTCTCTACTCTAACTCTACCTCTTCACTTCAGGTGTCCCTCTCTACTCTAACTCTACCTCTTCACTTCAGGTGTCCCTCTCTACTCTAACTCTACCTCTTCACTTCAGGTGTCGCTCTCTGCTCTACCTCTACCTCTTCACTTCAGGTGTCCCTCTCTACTCTAACTCTACCTCTTCACTTCAGGTGTCCCTCTCTACTCTAACTCTACCTCTTCACTTCAGGTGTCCCTCTCTACTCTAACTCTACCTCTTCACTTCAGGTGTCCCTCTCTACTCTAACTCTACCTCCTCACTTCAGGTGTCCCTCTCTACTCTAACTCTACCTCCTCACTTCAGGTGTCCCTCTCTACTCTAACTCTACCTCCTCACTTCAGGTGTCCCTCTCTACCTAACTCTACCTCCCTCACTTCAGGTGTCCCTCTCTACTCTAACTCTACCTCCTCACTTCAGGTGTCCCTCTCTACTCTAACTCTACCTCTTCACTTCAGGTGTCCCTCTCTACTCTAACTCTACCTCCTCACTTCAGGTGTACCTCTCTACTCTAACTCTACCTCCTCACTTGCCCTTTTTTTGCTTCTTTTATCAGATTTCCTGTCCTCTTCGGGAGCTACGACTATGTTATCTAAGGAATGGGAACTGAACAAAACATGCCAGGGAAAAACAGAGCAGCTTCCCTGCTCCACTAAGGTCCATGTAAGCAATTTAAGGAGGCAAAATGTTTCACCTGGGAAAATGACATCAAAAACTGGATAGACTATCAGGTGTGCTGTGTGATATGAAATCAGTAGGTCTCTGTTGTTGTTTTGAAAGAAAGAAATCTCGTAAAAGGTTGCATTCAATTAATGTCAAAGGATTTTCTATCTCCATGCCCCTCTCTCTCTCCGTCTGTCTGCTACTCTGTCTGAAATGTAGTGACAGAGTACCTTAGGGTAGAGAGAGACAGGCAGTATGCTATTCTGTCTGAAATGTAGTGACAGAGTACCTTAGGGTAGAGAGAGACAGGCAGTATGCTATTCTGTCTGAAATGTAGTGTCAGAGTACCTTAGGGTAGAGAGAGACAGGCAGTATGCTATTCTGTCTGAAATGTAGTGTCAGAGTACCTTAGGGTAGAGAGAGACAGGCAGCAGCTTTTTTTGACTGTCATAATATTGCCAAACTGAAAGTCATATTGTCACGATCGTCAGGGAGAGACCAAGGCGCAGCGTGATGAACGAACATACTTTAATTAGTTAAAGTTTAAACATGATACAAAACAAGAAACGACTCGTGAAGTCCACGGTATCAATGACCCGAACACGGAACAAAAACCCACAAACACAAAGGGAAAAACATACAGTTTAAATATGGCTCCCAATCAGAGACAACAGCTGACACTCGTTGCCTCTGATTGGGAGTCACTCAGGCAAACATAGAATAAAACAAACTAGAACCCCCAACATAGACATATAACACATAGAATAAACACACCCTGGCTCAACAAATAGAGTCCCAGAGCCAGGGTGTGACAGTACTCCTAAAGGCGCGGACTGCGACCGCGCCTCAACTAAAGCAAAACAGGGGAGGGCTGGGCGGGCATACCTCCTCGGCGGCGGTTCTGGCTCCGGCCTTGACCACCACCCTCCAATAAACCCCCCATAGTGCCCCTGGTCCAGTCTGGCCCCGCTGGCTGGAGCTGAACTGGACGTAGCAGGAGCGGTTAGCTTCAGCTCCGTGGTGGAGCAGTTGACCGGTACCTTCCCAGGCACCGGTGACCCAGGCACGGGTTGTGCCGGACTGACGACGCGCACCCCTGGCCTGGTGCGTGGAGGAGGAACGGGCCTTACCAGGCTGACGACGCGCACCCCCTGGCTTGGTGCGTGGAGGAGGAACGGGCCTTACCAGGCTGGACGACTCGCACCCCTGGCTTAGTGCGTGAGGGAGGAACGGGCCTTACCAGGTTGACGACTCGCACCCCCTGGCTTGGTGCGTGGAGGAGGGACGGGCCTTACCAGGCTGACGACTCGCACCCCTGGCTTGGTGCGTGGAGGAGGAACGGGCCTTACCAGGCTGACGTCTCGCACCCCTGGCTTAGTGCGAGTGGCAGGAACAGGCCGGGCCGGGCTGGCGACGCGCACCGTAGACTTGGTGCGAGTGGCAGGAACAGGCCGGGCCGGGCTGGCGACGCGCACCGTAGACTTGGTGCGAGTGGCAGGAACAGGCCGGGCTGGCGACGCGCACCGTAGACTTGGTGCGTAGAGCAGGGACAGGCCGGGCTGGGCTGGCGACGCACACCGTAGGCTCGGTGCGTAGAGCAGGGACAGGCCGGGCTGGGCTGGCGACGCACACCGTAGGCTTGGTGCGTAGAGCAGGGACAGGCCGGGCTGGGCTGGCGACGCACACCGTAGGCTTGGTGCGTGAGCAGGGACAGGCCGGACCGGGCTGGCGACGCACACCGTAGGCTTCGGTGCGTGGAGCAGGGACAGGCCGAACCGGGCTGTGGAGACGGATAGGAGACCTGGAGTGAAGAGCGGGCCACAACCCGTCCTGGCTGAATGCCTACCCTCACACACTCTGTGTGAGGCATCCGCCAGGACGTACAGGGCGGTGTATCCGTAACCTGGTGGCCTTCTGAATCCCGCCTCCCTTTTCTGCCTCCGTCAGCCCCGTCGTCCATGCCGTGTGCCCCCCTAAAAAATTTCTGGGGTTGCCTCTCGCCTGTCCGACGTTGACCCGTTTGGCGCCGCTGCTCCTCTCACGGCGCGCTCCACCGTCTCTCTTCTCCCGACGCTTCTCCCATGTCCAGCCCAAGAGCTGCCCCTGGACACGCTGCTTGGTCGTTGCATGGTGGGTTTTTCTGTCACGATCGTCAGGGAGAGACCAAGGCGCAGCGTGATGAACAAACATACTTTAATTAGTTAAAGTTTAAACATGATACAAAACAAGAAACGACTCGTGAAGTCCACGGTATCAATGACCGAACACGGAACAAAAACCCACAAACACAAAGGGAAAAACATACAGTTTAAATATGGCTCCCAATCAGAGACAACCAGCCAACAGCTGACACTCGTTGCCTCTGATTGGGAGTCACTCAGGCAAACATAGAATAAAACAAACTAGAACCCCCAACATAGACATATAACACATAGAATAAACACACCCTGGCTCAACAAATAGAGTCCCAGAGCCAGGGTGTGACACATATTATTACATCCCATCTATCCTGGGATTCCAAAAAGCCTTTAAGCTAGTTTCACCAGGGGTTTGAAGAGGAGGAGAATAATATACAGAATTCTAACACAAGCAACAGATATTGCTGTCTGTCTCTCTTCTCCATCCTCCTACCCCTTCCCACTTCTCTCTCTCCCCACCCTCTCTTTCTCTCTGGGAAGTAAACTTGGAGAATGAAAACAGGAAGTGGATGGAGCCTACCGTGTGACTCAAACGCACCGCTGGTATTTTTAGACGTAGCCCCAAGCCCGTTTCCTCCAGGCCACAGAGAGGACACTGCTGTCCGCTCCTCTACAGCACCCCACTGGGAAACAGGGTCAACGAAGAGAAAGGGTCCCGTCACTTCAGACATTCACTGGCTGTAACATATAGCTCCCAAACAACTTGCCAGTCTTCAGACATTCACTGGCTGTAACATATAGCTCCCAAACAACTCGCAAGTCTTCAGACATTCACTGGCTGTAACATATAGCTCCCAAACAACTCGCCAGTCATCCAGCTGAGCTCAACTCAACTACTCTAACCTATCCGTCAGTCTACTCTAAACCACAAGCGGCGACACCCTAAACCACACCGTAACCACATAACAACCCGTTCACACCCTTTTACACCACACTATAAATGGCACTATCACCACCCCAAGCACTGCAGTGGAATACGTTTATCTTACCTCAACCACAAAAATGGGTTTGGACAAGTCAGTAGTGTTACCCTACTAAGTTATGTTACCATACTATGTTATGCTACCCTACTATGTTATGTTACACTACTATGTTATGTTACACTACTCTAAAAGGCCCCAGAAATGCTCTATCTAGCAACTCTCTGCATCAAACACCTTTTCTCTGTGCATGTTGTTCACAAGACTGTTCCTATCCTCGGGAGCGGTGGCAAGGTGGCGGAAGGGGCCAAGGTTGGCCGCTGGATGGGACCGGGGTGTCTCGTCATGAGAGAGATATAGAAAGAGAGAGAGGGATATAGAAAGAGAGATATAGAAAGAGAGAAATATAGAAAGAGAGAGATATAGTAAGAGAGAGATATAGAAAGATAGAGAGGGATATAGAAAGAGAGAGAGATATAGAAAGAGAGAGAGATATAGAAAGAGAGAGATATAGTAAGAGAGAGATATAGTAAGAGAGAGATATAGAAAGAGAGAGGGATATAGAAAGAGAGATATAGAAAGAGAGAGATATAGAAAGAGAGAGATATAGTAAGAGAGAGATATAGAAAGAGAGAGAGGGATATAGAAAGAGAGAGGGATATAGAAAGAGAGAGAGATATAGAAAGAGAGAGATATAGTAAGAGAGAGATATAGTAAGAGAGGGATATAGAAAGAGAGATATAGAAAGAGAGCTATAGAAAGAGAGATATAGAAAGAGAGAAATATAGTAAGAGAGAGATATAGTAAGAGAGAGGGATATAGGAAGAGAGAGATATAGAAAGAGAGAGGGATATAGAAAGAGAGAGAGATATAGAAAGAGAGAGAGATATAGAAAGAGAGAGATATAGTAAGAGAGAGATATAGTAAGAGAGAGATATAGAAAGAGAGAGAGAGAGATATAGAAAGAGAGATATAGAAAGAGAGAAATATAGAAAGAGAGAGATATAGTAAGAGAGAGATATAGAAGAGAGATATAGAAAGAGAGAAATATAGAAAGAGAGAGATATAGTAAGAGAGAGATATAGAAAGAGAGATATAGAAAGAGAGAGGGATATAGAAAGAGAGATATAGAAAGAGAGAGATATAGAAAGAGAGAGGGATATAGAAAGAGAGAGATATAGAAAGAGATAGAGATATAGAAAGAGAGAGGGATATAGAAAGAGAGAGAGATATAGAAAGAGAGAGATATAGTAAGAGAGAGGGGGATATAGAAGAGAGATATAGAAAGAGAGAGATATAGTAAGAGAGAGATATAGAAAGAGAGAGAGGGATATAGAAAGAGAGATATAGAAAGAGAAATATAGAAAGAGAGAGATATAGTAAGAGAGAGATATAGAAAGAGAGATATAGAAAGAGAGAGAGGGATATAGAAAGAGAGATATAGAAAGAGAGAAATATAGAAAGAGATAAATATAGTAAGAGAGAGATATAGAGAGAGAGAGGGATATAGAAAGAGAGAGGAATATAGAAAGAGAGAGAGATATAGAAAGAGAGAGATATAGAAAGAGAGAAATATAGAAAGAGAGAGATATAGAAAGAGGGAAATATAGAAAGAGAGAGAGGGATATAGAAAGAGAAATATAGAAAGAGAAATATAGAAAGAGAGAGAGGGATATAGAAAGAGAGATATAGAAAGAGAGAGAAAGAGAGAGATATAGATGGAAAGAGATTGAAAGAGAGAGAGGGATATAGTAAGGGATTGATAGAAAGAGAGAGATATAGAAAGAGAGATATATAGTAAGAGAGAGATATAGAAAGAGAGAGGGATATAGAAAGAGAGATATAGAAAGAGAGAGAAAGAGAGAGATATAGAAAGAAAGAGATTGAAAGAGAGAGATATAGAAAGAAAGAGATTGAAAGAGAGAGAGGGATATAGAAAGAGAGAGATATAGTAAGAGAGAGATATAGAAAGAGAGAGAGGGGTATAGAAAGAAAGAGATATGGCGCCGGAGAAGATGGCTGCCGTTTTACAGCCCTCTAACCAATTGTACTATTATGTGTGTTTTTCCGCGTTATTTGTAATTTATTTTGTACATAATGTTTCTGCCATCGTCTCTTATAACCAAAAAGAGCTTCTGGATATCAGGACAGCGATTACTCACCTCGTATTGGACTAAGATTTTTTCTTCAACGAGGCGGCCGCGAAGGATATCCTACAGACACCCGACAAGGCCCAAATCCCTGTCATTCGCATGAGGAAGAGACAGAGATATCGTGGACGTAGGTCGGGGTGCCTTGTAAGGATTCGACGGCGAGCGAGTAAACTGCCTCTCCCATCAATCCTATTAGCCAATCTTCAATCATTTGAGAATAAATGGGATGACCTAAGATTACGGTTATCCTACCAACGCGACATTAAAAACTGTAATATCTTATGTTTCACCGAGTTGTGGCTGAACGACGACATGGACAACATACAGCTAGCGGGCTATACACTACATCGGCAGGATAGAACGGCTGACTCCAGTAAGACAAGGGGTGGCGGTCTGTGTATATTTGTAAACAACAGCTGGTGCACAAAATCAAATAATAAGGAAGTCTCGAGGTTTTGCTCGCCTGAGGTAGAGTATCTTATGATAAGCTGTAGACCACACTATTTACCAAGAGAGTTTTCATCTATATTTTTCATAGCTGTCTATTTACCACCACAAACCAATGCTGGCATTAAGATTGCACTGAATGAGCTGTATAAGGCCATAAGTCAACAGGAAAACGTTCATCCAGAGGCAGCGCTCCTAGTGGCCGGGGACTTTAATGCAGGGAAACTTAAATCCGTTCTACCTAATTTCTACCAGCATGTTAAATGTGCAACCAGCGGAAAAAAAACTCTAGACCACCTTTACTCCACACACAGAGACGCATACAAAGCTCTCACTCGCCCTCCATTTGGCAAATCTGAACATAACTCTATCCTCCTGATTCCTGCTTATAGCAAAAACTAAAGCAGGAAGCACCAGTGACTCGGTTAATAAAAAAGTGGTCAGATGACGCAGATGCTAAGCTACAGGACTGTTTTGCTAGCACAGACTGGAACATGTTCCGGGATTCATCAGATAGCATTGAGGAGTACACCACATCAGTCACTGGCTTCATCAATAAGTGCATCGATGATGTCGTCCCCACAGTGACCGTACGTACATACCCCAACCAGAAGCCATGGATTACAGGAAACATCCGCACTGAGCTAAAGGGTAGAGCTGCCGCTTTCAAGGAGCTTATAAGAAATCCCGCTATGCCCTCCGACGAACCATCAAACAGGCAAAGAGTCAATACAGGACTAAGATTGAATCGTACTACACCGGCTCTGACGCTCGTCGGATGTGGCAGGGCTTGAAAACTATTACAGACTACAAAGGGAAGCACAGCCACTAGCTGCCCAGTGACACAAGACTTCCAGACGAGCTAAACCACTTCTAAGCTCGCTTCGAGGCAAGCAACACTGAAGCATGCATGAGAGCACCAGCTGTTCTGGATGACTATGTGATCACGCTCTCCGTAGCCAATGTGAGTAAGACTTTTAAGCAGGTCAACATTCACAAGGCCGCAGGGCCAGACGGATTACCAGGACGTTTACTCCGAGCATGTGCTGACCAACTGGTAAGTGTCTTCACTGTCATTTTCAACATGTCCCTGACTGAGTCTGTAATACCAACATGTTTCAAGCAGACCACCATAGTCCCCGTGCCCAAGGACACTAAGATAACCTGCCTAAATGACTACCGACCCGTAGCACTGACGTCTGTAGCCATGAAGTGCTTTGAAAGGCTGGTCATGGCTCACATCAACACCATTATCCCAGAAACCCTAGACCCACTCCAATTTGCATACCGCCCCAACAGATCCACAGATGATGCAATCTCTATTGCACTCCACACTGCCCTTTCCCACTTGGACAAGAGGAACACCTACGTGAGAATTATTCATTGACTAAAGCTCATCACTAAGTTAAGGATCCTGGGACTAAACACCTCCCTCTGCAACTGGATCATGGACTTCCTGATGGTCCGCCCCCAGGTGGTAAGGGTAGGTAACAACACATCTGCCACACTGATCCTCAACACAGGGGCCCCTCAGGGGTGCGTGCTCAGTCCCCTCCTGTACTCCCTGTTCACCCATGACTGCATGGCCAGGCTCCAACACCATCATTAAGTTTGCCGACGACACAACAGTGGTAGGCCTGATCACCGACAACGATGAGACAGCCTATAGGGAGGAGGTCAGAGACCTGGCCGTGGTGGTGGCAGGATAACAACCTCTCCCTCAACGTGACCAAGACAAAGGAGATGAGATTGTGGACTACAAGAAAAAAAGAGGACTGAACACGCCCCATTCTCATCGACGGGCTGTAGTGTAACAGGTTGAGAGCTTCGAGTTCCTTGGTGTCCACATCACCAACCGAACTATCATGGTCCAAACACACCAAGAAAGTCGTGGAAGAGGGCACAACAAAGCCTATTCCCTCAGGAGACTGAAAAGATTTGGCATGGGTCCTCAGATCCTCAAAAATTATACAGCTGCACCATCGAGAGCATCCTGACTGGTTGCATCACCGCCTGTATGGCAACGCTGGCCTCCACCGCAAGGCACTACAGAGGGTAGTGCGACGGCCCAGTACATCACTGGGGGCTGCCGCCCTGCCATCCAGGACCTCTATACCAGGCGGTGTCAGAGGAAGGCCCTCAAAATTGTCAAAGACTCCAGCCACCCTAGTCATACACTGTTCTCTCTGCTACCGCATGGCAAGCAGTACCGGAGTGCCAAGTCTAGGTCCAAAAGACTTCTCAACAGCTTCTACCCCCAAGCCATAAGACTCCTGAACAGCTAATCATGGCTACCCGGACTATTTGCACTACCCCCGACACCATCTTTTTACGCTGCTGCTACTCAGTAAATTATTTATGCATAGTCACTTTAACTCTACCCACATGTACATATTACTTCAACTACTCAACCAGCCGGGTGCCCCCCACATTACTGACTCTGCAACCGGTAGCCCCCGTATATAAGCCTCCTACTGTTCTTTTATTTTAATTCTGTTCTTTTTTTCTCAACACTTTTTTGTTGTTGTTTTATTTTACTTGTTTTATTAAAAATAAATGCACTGTTGGTTAAGGACTGTAAGTAAGCATTTCACTGTAATGTCTGCAACTGTTGTATTCGGCGCACGTGGCCAACAAAATTTGATTTGATTTGATTTGATATAGAAAGAGAGAAATATAGAAAAAGAGATATAGAAAGAGAGAGAGGGATATAGAAATAGAGAGACATAGAAAGAGAGGGAAAGAGAGAGATAGAAATACAGAGAGGGATATAGTAAGAGATAGATATAGACAGAGAGAGATATAGAAAGAGAGAGATATAGAAAGAGTCAGATATAGAAAGAGAGAGATATAGAAAGAATCAGATATAGAAAGAGAGAGAGGGTTATAGAAAGAGAGATATAGAAAGAGAGAGATATAGAAAGAGAGGGCTATAGAAAGACAGAGAGGGATATAGAAGAGAGAGATATAGAAGAGAGATGTATATAGAGAGAGAGATAGAAAGAGAGAGATATAGAAAGAGAGAGGGATATAGAGAGAGATATAGAAAGAGAGAGAGGGATATAGAAAGAGAGAGAGGGATATAGAAAGAGAGAGATATAGCAAGAGAGAGATGTAGAAAGAGAGATATAGAAAGAGAGAGTGAGATATAGAAAGAGAGTGAGGGTTATAGAAAGAGAGAGAGATATAGAAAGATAGAGAGGGATATAGAAAGAGAGATATAGAAAGAGAGAGAGAGAGATAGAAAGAGAGAGAGGGATATGTAAAGAGAGAGAGGGATATAGAAAGAGAGAGAGATACAAAAAGAGAGAGATATAGAAAGAGAGAGATAGAAAGAGAAATATATAGAAAGAGAGGGCTATAGAAAGACAGAGAGGGATATAGAAAGAGAGATATAGAAAGAGAGAGATATAGAAAGAGAGATATAGAAAGAGAGAGAGGGATATAGAAAGAGAGAGATTAACTGGGATTATGAGAATGAGTGTGTGGGCGGGGGTGAGGAGACAGCTCAGTAGGGAGGCAGGTGGGGGGCAATGTGTGTGTGTGTGTGTGTATGTGTGTGTGTGTGTGTGTGTGTGTGTGTGTGTATGTGTGTGTGGTGTTGATGTGACCAGGCGATGACTCCTGATGCCTGGGTCCTACACACTCCCTATGGCGAAGCTGATCCCTAAGGCCGTCCACCGCTAGTCTCCGCTGGTCTCCCAGCGTTTATGAAAGGAATAACTAGTGAAACCTTTCTCAACATTTCCACCTCCAGGACAGTCAACAACATCTGCAAATGGCTGAAGCAGTGAAGTTACACCGGGATAACTGATAAGGAATCATTTAACAGCGCCTAGGGAGTAAGGGAGGCTTGGCTGCTAAAATACTGTCCCAGCCTAGGGCTAACGTGATGTATCATGTCATGTGAAGTGGAGTGCTTTTCACCTGCTTGTCAGAGACATTGACAACCAGTAAAATATGTTAAGTAGTGCTCAGCACAGCTATGTGAAAATGTCTGTGTTTGTACCCAGTGAACCTAGAGTGGAGTGAAATATGATTTGGACTTTGGGCTGACAATGAATGACTGACATATTGTTTTCGATGACTAATTGACCCCAATTCTGGTGGAATAGCCTATGTGTTGATTTGAACCCATCCTGGTCGTCTGGGCTGTCATGCACAAACACTCTCAACACTCATCTAAACCTCCCCTGTAACCCGTGTTAACCTTCCCCAATTACTTGTACGCCTGAGTTTTAAGTTCCTCCCCAGGGGAGTGCACCTGTTTTAACAGTCCCCCAAACACATTGTGTGGTCGTTGAGTTGGTAAGAGAAGTTACCTCTAAACGCTGATCTCAAGTCAGTTTTTCCCTTTCCTTGAGGTTAAGGTTAGGGGTTAGGACTTGGGGAGGGCATAGTCAGAGATCTGTTGAATGCGGTTGAATACTCCTGGTAGGCCCACAGTGGAGCTGAGCTGAGCACTGACATATTTCAGGGATTAACTCTCTGTTCAAAACGAGTGCTGCTCCTACTGTCATCACTGCTGCTGCTGAACACACAGCAGGGCCTGCACACACAATCCATCACACACAATTACAGCAGACCATTTCCTCTGTAATGGCAATGCAGAGGACGGAGAGATAGGGAGAGATCGAGGAAGGGGGGAAGGAAGAGAAAGGAAAATATAATAATAAATAATTATTATATAATAATGAACAACAGATTTCCTAAACCGGTTCAATTCGGACCAAAATCCAACAGTACAAAAGACCACATTTCCCATTGCATGTGTAATAACAAGTACACAAAGAAGTAGTAGATGATGTAGTAGATAAAGAAGTAGGTGAAGTAGTAACTGAAGTAGTAGCGAAGGAGTACTAGATGAAGAAGTAGTAGGTGAAGAAGTAGTAGGTGAAGAAGTGGTAGGTGAAGAAGTAGAAGATGAAGAAGTAGTAGGTGAAGAAGTAGAAGATGAAGAAGTAGTAGATGAAGAAGTAGTAGATTAAGAAGTAGTAGATGAAAAAGTAGTAGGTGAAGAAGTAGAAGATGAAGAAGTAGTAGGTGAAGAAGTAGTAGGTGAAGAAGTAGAAGATGAAGAAGTAGTAGGTGAAGAAGTAGAAGATGAAGAAGTAGAAGATGAAGAAGTAGTAGATGAAGAAGTAGTAACGAAGGAGTAGTAGATGAAGAAGTAGTAGGTGAAGAAGTAGAAGATGAAGAAGTAGTAGATGAAGAAGTAGTAACGAAGGAGTAGTAGATGAAGAAGTAGTAGGTGAAGAAGTAGAAGATGAAGAAGTAGTAGGTGAAGAAGTAGTAGTTGAAGAAGTAGTAGATGAAGAAGTAGTAGATGAAGAAGAAGAAGATGAAGAAGTAGTAGATGAAGAAGTAGTAGCGAAGGAGTAGTAGATGAAGAAGTAGAAGATGAAGAAGTAGTAGGTGAAGAAGTAGTAGATGAAGAAGTAGTAACGAAGGAGTAGTAGATGAAGAAGTAGAAGATGAAGAGGTAGAAGATGAAGAAGTAGAAGATGAAGAAGTAGTAGGTGAAGAAGTAGAAGATGAAGAAGTAGTAGATGAAGAAGTAGTAGATTAAGAAGTAGTAACGAAGGAGTAGAAAATGAAGAAGTAGAAGATGAAGAAGTAGAAGATGAAGAGTAGTAGATGAAGAGGTAGTAGATGAAGAAGTAGTAGATGAAGAAGTAGTAGGTGAAGAAGTAGTAGGTGAAGAAGTAGAAGATGAAGAAGTAGTAGGTGAAGAAGTAGAAGATGAAGCAGTAGAAGATGAAGAAGTAGTAGATGAAGAAGTAGTAACGAAGGAGTAGTAGATGAAGAAGTAGTAGATGAAGAAGTAGTAGGTGAAGAAGTAGTAGTTGATGAAGTAGTAGTTGATGAAGTAGTAGATGAAGAAGTAGTAGATGAAGAAGTAGAAGATGAAGAAGTAGTAACGAAGGAGTAGTAGATGAAGAAGTAGAAGATGAAGAGGTAGAAAATGAAGAAGTAGAAGATTAAGAGGTAGAAGATGAAGAAGTAGAAGATGAAGAGGTAGAAGATGAAGAAGTAGTAGATGAAGAAGTAGTATGGCATATTAGTAGATGAAGAAGTAGTAGATGAAGAAGTAGAAGATGAAGAAGTAGTAGATGAAGAAGTAGTAGGTGAAGAAGTAGTATAAGAAGAAGTAGAGGCTGAAGAAGAAGTAGCTGAGGAAGTAATAGCTGAATAAGTAGTAGATGAAGAAGTAGTAGCGAAGGAGTAGTAGATGAAGAAGTAGAGGATGAAGAAGTAGTAGATGAAGAAGTAGAAGATGAAGAAGTAGTAGATGAAGAAGTAGTAGATTAAGAAGCAGTAGATGAAGAAGTAGAAGAACGAAGGAGTAGTAGATGAAGAAGTAGAGGATGAAGAAGTAGTAGATGAAAAAGTAGAAGATTAAGAAGTAGTAGATGAAAAAGTAGTAGATGAAGAAGTAGTAACGAAGGAGTAGTAGGTGAAGAAGTAGAAGATGAGGAAGTAGAAGATGAAGAGTAGTATATGAAGAGGAAGTAGATGAAGAAGTAGTAGGTGAAGAATAAGAAGATGAAGAAATAGAAGATGAAGAAGTAGAGAATGAAGAAGTAGTAGATGAAGAAGTGGTAGGTGAAGAAGTAGAAGATGAAGAAGTAGAAGATGAAGAAGTAGAAGATGAAGAGGTGGTAGGTGAAGAAGTAGAAGATGAAGAAGTAGAAGATGAAGAAGTACTAGATGAAGAAGTAGTAGATGAAGAAGTAGAAGATGAAGAGGTAGAATATGAAGAGGTAGAAGATGAAGAAGTAGTAGATGAAGAAGTAGTAGATTAAGAAGTAGTAGATAAGATTTAGCATGGGCATGATTAGTAAAGATGAAGAAGTAGTAGATGAAGAAGTAGAAGAAAGTAGTAGACGAAGAAGAGGTATGAAGAGTAGTAGATAAGAAGTAGTAGATGAAGAAGTAGTAGCTGCAGAAGTAGTAGATGAAGAAGTAGTAGATGAAGAAGTAGTATGGCATATTAGTAGTTGAAGAAGTAGTAGATGAAGAAGTAGTAGATGAAGAAGTAGTAGGTGAAGAAGTAGAAAATGAAGAAGTAGAAGATGAAGAAGTAGTAGATGAAGAAGTAGAAGATGAAGAAGTAGAAGATGACGAATAGTAGGTGAAGATGTAGTATGGCATATTAGTAGATGAAGAAGTAGTAGGTGAAGAAGTAGTAGTTGAAGAAGTAGTAGTTGAAGAAGTAGTAGATGAAGAAGTAGTAAGTGAAGAAGTAGTAGATGAAGAAGTAGTAGATGAAGAAGTAGTAGCTGAAGAAGTAGTAGATGAAGAAGTAGTATGGCATATTAGTAGATGAAGAAGTAGTAGATGAAGAAGTAGTAGATGAAGAAGTAGAAAATGAAGAAGTAGAAGAAGTAGTAGATGAAGAAGTAGTAGATGAAAAAGTAGAAGATGAAGAAGTAGAAGATGAAGAAGTAGTAGGTGAAGAAGTAGTAGGTAAAGAAGTAGTAGGTGAAGAGGTAGTAGTTGAAGAAGTAGTAGTTGAAGAAGTAGTAGTTGAAGAAGTAGTAGATGAAGAAGTAGTAGATGAAGAAGTAGCAGATGAAGAAATAGAAGGATAAGAAGTAATAGGTGAAGAAGTAGTAGGGGAAGAAGTAGAAGATGAAGAAGTAGTAGATGAAGTAGTAGTTGAAGAAGTAGTAGTTGAAGAAGTAGTAGATGAAGAAGTAGTAGATGAAGAAGTAGTAGATGAAGAAGTAGAAGATGAAGAGTAGTAGATGAAGAGGCAGTAGATGAAGATAGTAGGTGAAGAAGTAGTAGGTGAAGAAGTAGTAGTGAAGAAGTAGTAGTTGAAGAAGTAGTAGATTGAGTAGAAGATAAGAAGTAGAAGATGAAGAGTAGTAGATGAAGAGGTAGTAGATAAGAAGTAGGTGAAGAAGTAGAAGGTGAAGAAGTAGTAGTTGAAGAAGTAGTAGTTGAAGAAGTAGTAGATTAAGAAGTAGAAGATTAAGAAGTATTAAGATGAAGAAGCTAGTAGGTGAAGAAGTAATACGGCTATAGTAGTGAGATGAAGAAAGTAGTAGATGAAGAAGATAGTAAAAATTAAGAAGATAGGAGGTGGAAGAAGTAGTAGATGAAGAAGTAGAAGAATGAAGAAGTAGAAGATGAAGAAGTAGTAGGTGAAGAAGTAGTTAGATGAAGAAGTAGTAGCGAGGAGTAGATGAAGAGGTAGAAAAATGAAGAAGCAGAAGATAAGAAGCAGTAGATGAAGAAGTATACGATATAGTAGATGAAGATAGTAGCAGACGAAGAAGTAGAAATGAAGAAGTGTAGATGAAGAAGTAATGGTGAAAGTGAAGATGAAGAAGTAGTAGATTAAGAAGTAGTAGATGAAGAAGTAGAAGATGAAGAGGTAGTAGATTAAGAAGTAGAAGACGAAGAAGCTAGAAGATGAAGAAGTAGTAGGTGAAGAAGTAGTAGATAAGAAGTAGTAGCTAAAGTGAGTGATGAAGAGGTAGAAATGACAAGTAGAAGATGAAGAAGTAGTAGATGAAGAAGTAGCTCCATGGCATATTAGAGATGAAGAAGTAGCTAGATAGAAGTAGTAGATGAAGAAGTAGAAGATGAAGAAGTATAGATGAAGAAGCTTATAGGTGAAGAAGCAGAAGATGAAGAAGTAGTAGTTGAATAAGTAGTAGATGAAGAAGTAGTAGATGAAGAAGTAGAAGATGAAGAAGTGAAGATGAAGAAGTAGTAGGCGAAGAAGTAATAGGTGAAGAAGTAAGCAGGTGGAGAAGTAGTAGTTGAAGAAGTAGTAGTTGAAGATAGAAGTAGTTAAGAGTAGTAGACGAAGAGGTAGTAGGAAGAATAGTGAAGAAGTAGTAGGATAGCATGAAGAGTAGGGGAAGAAGCAGAAGATTAGAAGCAGTAGATTAAGCAGTAGCTGAAGAAGTAGTAGTTGAAGAAGTAGCAGATGACGAAGTAGTAGATGTAAGAAGTAGAAGATGAAGAGTAGTAGATGAAGAGGTAGTAGATGAAGAAGTATGGTAATAAAGTAGTAGGTGAAGAAAGTAGTAGTTGAAGAAGTAGTAGTTGAAGAAGTAGCAGATTTTAAGAAGTAGAAGATGAAGAATAGAAGATGAAGAGTAGTAGATGAAGAAGTAGAAGATGAAGAAGTATAAGATGAAGAAATAGTAGGTGAAGAGGTAATATGGCACATTAGAAAGGATGAAGAAGCAGTAGATTAAGAGAGAAGTAAATGAAGAAGTAGGAGGCGAAGAAGTATTAGATGAAGAAGTAGAAGATGAAGAGTAGTAGATGAAGAGGTAGTAGAAGAAGAAGTAGAAGATGAAGAAGTAGAAGATGAAGAGGTAGTAGGTGAAGAAGTAGTAGATGAAGAAGTAGTAGCGGATGAGTAGATGGAAGAGGTAGAAAATGAAGAAGTAGAAGATGAAGAATAGTAGATGAAGAAGTAGTATGGCATATTAGTAGATGAAGAAGTAGTAGATGAAGAAGTAGTAAAATTAAGAGAGTAGTAGATGAAGAAGTCAATAGGTGAAGAAGTAGTAGCGAAGAAGTAGCTAGCGAAGAAGTAGTAGTGAAGAAGTAGTAGATGAAGAAGTAGTAGCCTAACGAGTAGTAGATGAAGAAGTAGAAGATTAAGAAGTAGAAGATAAAGCAGTAGACGAAGAAGTAGTAGAAGAAGAAGTAGTAGATTCAGAAGCAGTAATCGAAGGAGCAGTAGACGAAGAAGTAGAAGATGAAGAAGTAGAAGATGAAGAGTTAGTAGATGAAGAGGTAGTAGATTGAAGAAGTGAGTAGATTAAGGTAGTAGGTGAAGAAGTAGAAGATGAAGAATATTGAAGAGTTAGTAGGTGAAGAAGAGAAGATTAAGAAGCTAGTAGGTGAAAGAAGAGAAGATGAAGAAGTAGAAGATGAAGAAGTAGAGAGAAGAACTAGTAAATCGAAGGAGTAGTAGACGGTGAAGAAGTAGTGGTGAATATAGAAGTGAAGAAGTAGTAGATGAAGAAGTAGTAACGAAGGAGTAGCAGATAAGAGTAGTAGGTGAAAGAAGTAGAAGATGTAGCAGTAGTAGGTGAAGAGGTAGTAGTTGGAAAGAAGTAGCAGATGAAGATAGTAGTAGATGAAGAAGAAGAAGATGAAGAAGTAGTAGACGAAGAAAGTGTAGCGAAGGATAGTAGACGAAGAGCCAGAAGACGAAGAAAGCAGTAGGTGAAGAAGTAGTAGATGAAGAAGTAGTAACTTAAGGAGTAGTAGATGAAAAGTAGAAGATGAAGAGGTAGAAGATGAAGAAGCAGAAGATGAAGATAGTAGATAGGTGAAGAAGTAGAAGATGAAGAAGTAGTAGATACAAGTAGTAGATTAAGAAGTAGTAACGAAGGAGTAGAAAACGAAGAAGTAGAAGATGAAGAAGCAGAAGATGAAGAGTAGTAGATGAAGAGGGTAGTAGATGAAGAAGTAGTAGATGAAGAAGTAGTAGGTGAATGAAAGTAGTAGGTGAAGAAGTAGAAGATGAAGGGAATGTGAAGAAGTAGGATGAAGCAGTAGAAGATGAAGATAGAGTAGATGAAGAAGTAGTAACGAAGGAGAATGAGCAGATTAAGTAAGTAGTGAAGATTAAGTGAAGTAGTAGGTGAAGAAGTAGTAGTTGATGAAGTAGTAGTTGATGAAGTAGTAGATGAAGAAGTAGTAGATGAAGAAGTAGAAGATGAAGAAGTAGTAACGAAGGAGTAGTAGATGAAGAAGTAGAAGATGAAGAGGTAGAAAATGAAGAAGTAGAAGATTAAGAGGTAGAAGATGAAGAAGTAGAAGATGAAGAGGTAGAAGATGAAGAAGTAGTAGATGAAGAAGTAGTATGGCATATTAGTAGATGAAGAAGTAGTAGATGAAGAAGTAGAAGATGAAGAAGTAGTAGATGAAGAAGTAGTAGGTGAAGAAGTAGTATAAGAAGAAGTAGAGGCTGAAGAAGAAGTAGCTGAGGAAGTAATAGCTGAATAAGTAGTAGATGAAGAAGTAGTAGCGAAGGAGAAGTAGATGAAGAAGTAGAAGATGAAGAAGTAGTAGATGAAGAAGTAGTAGATTAAGAAGCAGTAGATGAAGAAGTAGAAGAACGAAGGAGTAGTAGATGAAGAAGTAGAGGATGAAGAAGTAGTAGATGAAAAAGTAGAAGATTAAGAAGTAGTAGATGAAAAAGTAGTAGATGAAGAAGTAGTAACGAAGGAGTAGTAGGTGAAGAAGTAGAAGATGAGGAAGTAGAAGATGAAGAGTAGTATATGAAGAGGAAGTAGATGAAGAAGTAGTAGGTGAAGAATAAGAAGATGAAGAAATAGAAGATGAAGAAATAGAGAATGAAGAAGTAGTAGATGAAGAGGTAGTAGTTTAAGAAGTAGAAGATGAAGAAGTAGAAGATGAAGAAGTGGTAGGTGAAGAAGTAGAAGATAAAGAAGTAGAAGATGAAGAAGTACTAGATGAAGAAGTAGAAGATGAAGAGGTAGAATATGAAGAGGTAGAAGATGAAGAAGTAGTAGATGAAGAAGTAGTAGATTAAGAAGTAGTAGATGAAGAAGTAGAAGATGAAGAAGTAGAAGATGAAGAGTAGTAGATGAAGAAGTAGAAGATGAAGAAGTATAAGATGAAGAAATAGTAGGTGAAGAAGTAGTATATCTGTAGATGAAGAAGTAGTAGACTAAGAAGAATAGCCAAATAAGAAGCGGAGGTGAATAAGTAGTAGATGAAGAAGTAGAAGATTTGAAGAGTAGTAGATGAAGAGTAGTAGAAGAAGAAGTAGAAGATGAAGAAGTAGAAGATGTAAAGAAGTGAAGATGAAGAAGTAGTAGGTGAAGAAGCTAGTAGAGCGAAAATAGCAGCCTAAGGAGTAGATGGAAGAGGTAGAAAACGAACAAGTAGAAGATGAAGAAGTAGCAGACGAATAAGTAGTATGATATTAGCAGACGAGAAATAGAGACGAAGAATAGAAAATACAAGAAGTAGCAGATAGTAAACTAATAGGTGAAGAAATAGTAGCTGAAGTAAGGTAGAAGCTGAAGAAAGTAGTAGCTGAATAAGTAGTAGACTGAAGAAGTAGCAACGATGATAGTAGATGAAGAAGTAGAAGACTTGAAGAAGTAGAAGATTTAGATATGTAGATGAAGAGGTAGTAGATGAAGAAGTAGTAGATGAAGAAGTAGTAGGTGAAGAAGTAGAAGATGAAGAAGTAGTAGGTGAAGAAGTAGTAGGTGAAGAAGTAGAAGATGAAGAAGTAGTAGGTGAAGAAGTAGAAGATGAAGAAGTAGAAGATGAAGAAGTAGTAGATGAAGAAGTAGTAACGAAGGAGTAGTAGATGAAGAAGTAGTAGGTGAAGAAGTAGAAGATGAAGAAGTAGTAGATGAAGAAGTAGTAACGAAGGAGTAGTAGATTAAGAAGTAGTAGGTGAAGAAGTAGAAGATGAAGAAGTAGTAGGTGAAGAAGTAGTAGTTGAAGAAGTAGTAGATGAAGAAGTAGTAGATGAAGAAGAAGAAGATGAAGAAGTAGTAGATGAAGAAGTAGTAGCTAGAAGGAGATAGTAGATGAAGAAGTAGAAGATGAAGAAGTAGTAGGTGAAGAAGTAGTAGATGAAGAAATAGTAACCAGGGAGTAGTAGATGAAGAAGTAGAAGATGAAGAGGGTAGAAGATGAAGAAGTAGAAGATGAAGAAGTAGTAGGTGAAGAAGTAGAAGATGAAGAAGTAGTAGATGAAGAAGTAGTAGATTAAGAAGTAGTAACGAAGGAGTAGAAAATGAAGAAGTAGAAGATGAAGAAGTAGAAGATGAAGAGTAGTAGATGAAGAGGTAGTAGATGAAGAAGTAGTAGATGAAGAAGTAGTAGGTGAAGAAGTAGTAGGTGAAGAAGTAGAAGATGAAGAAGTAGTATGTGAAGAAGTAGAAGATGAAGCAGTAGAAGATGAAGAAGTAGTAGATGAAGAAGTAGTAACGAAGGAGTAGTAGATGAAGAAGTAGTAGATGAAGAAGTAGTAGGTGAAGAAGTAGTAGTTGATGAAGTAGTAGTTGATGAAGTAGTAGATGAAGAAGTAGTAGATGAAGAAGTAGAAGATGAAGAAGTAGTAACGAAGGAGTAGTAGATGAAGAAGTAGAAGATGAAGAGGTAGAAAATGAAGAAGTAGAAGATTAAGAGGTAGAAGATGAAGAAGAAGGAGAGGTGAAGATGAAGAAGTAGTAGATGAAGAAGTAGTATGGCATATTAGTAGATGTAAGAGGTAGTAGATGAAGAAGTAGAAGATGAAGAAGCCAGTAGATGAAGAAGCTAGTAGGTGAAGAAGTAGTACAAGAAGAAGTAGGGGAAATGCTGAGGAAGTAATAGCTAACAAGTAGTAGATTAAGAAGTAGTAAGCGAAGGAAAGTAGATGAAGAAGCAGAAGATGAAGAAGTAGTAGATGAAGAAGTAGTAGATTAGGAAGCAGTAGATGAAGAGGTAGAAGAACGAAGAGTAGTAGATGAAGAAGTAGAGGATGAAGAAGTAGTAGATGAAAAAGTAGAAGATTAAGAAGTAGTAGATGAAAAGTAGTAGATGAAGAAGTAGTAACGAAGGAGTAGTAGGTGAAAAAAGCAGAAGATGAGGAAGTAGAAGATGAAGAGTAAAGTATATGAAGAGGAAGTAGATGAAGGAGTAGGTGAAGAATAAGAAGATGAAGAAATAGAAGATGAAGAAGTAGAGAATGAAGAAGTAGTAGATGAAGAGGTAGTAGATGAAGAAGTAGAAGATGAAGAAGTGGTAGGTGAAGAAGTAGAAGATGAAGAAGTAGAAGATGAAGAAGTACTAGATGAAGAAGTAGAAGATGAAGAGGTAGAATATGAAGAGGTAGAAGATGAAGAAGTAGTAGATGAAGAAGTAGTAGATTAAGAAGTAGTAGATGAAGATGTAGTATGGCATATTAGTAGATGAAGAAGTAGTAGATGAAGAAGTAGAAGATGAAGAAGCTCAGTAGATGAAGAAGAGGCAAGAGAAATAGTAGACTAGATGAAGATAGTAGATAAGATAGTAGCGCAGAAGTATAATGAAGAAGTAGCAGATGAAAGAAGTATAGCATATTAGTAGTGAAGGGAGATGAAGAAGCAGAGATGTAAGTGGTGAAGAAGTAGAAAATGAAGTAGTAAGATGTAAGAAGTAGTAGATGAAGAAGTAGAAGATGAAGAAGTAGAAGATGAAGAATAGTAGGTGAAGAAGTAGTAGTTGAAGAAGTAGTAGTTGAAGAAAGTAGTAGATGAAGAATAGTAGAGGGAAGAAGTAGTAGATGAATAAGTAGTAGATGAAGAAGTAGTAGCTGAAGAAAGTAGTAGATGAAGAAGTAGTATGGCATATTAGTAGATGAAGAAGTAGTAGATGAAGAAGTAGTAGATGAAGAAGTAGTAGGTGAAGAAGTAGAAAATGAAGAAGTAGTAGATGAAGAAGTAATAGGTGAAGAAGTAGTAGCTGAAGAAGTAGTAGCTGAAGAAGTAGTAGCTGAAGAAGTAAGGGAAGATGAGAATAGTAGCGATGGAGTAGAGATGAAGAGAGAAGATGAAGGAGAAGATGAAGAGTAGTAGATGAAGAGGTAGTAGATGAAGAAGTAGTAGATGAAGAAGTAGTAGGTGAAGAAGTAGAAGATGAAGAAGTAGTAGGTGAAGAAGTAGTAGGTGAAGAAGTAGAAGATGAAGAAGTAGTAGGTGAAGAAGTAGAAGATGAAGAAGTAGAAGATGAAGAGTAGTAGATGAAGAAGTAATAAACGAAGGAGTAGTAGAAAGTCAAGCAGTAGGTAAGAAGTAGAAGATGAAGAAGTAGCAGATGAAGAAGCAGAACAATAGCAGAATTAAGAAGTAGTAGGTGAAGAAGTAGAAGATGAAGAAGTAGTAGGTGAAGAAGTAGTAGTTGAAGAAGTAGTAGATGAAGAAGTAGTAGATGAAGAAGAAGAAGATGAAGAAGTAGTAGATGAAGAAGTAGTAGCGAAGGAGTAGTAGATGAAGAAGTAGAAGATGAAGAAGTAGTAGGTGAAGAAGTAGTAGATGAAGAAGTAGTAACGAAGGAGTAGTAGATGAAGAAGTAGAAGATGAAGAGGTAGAAGATGAAGAAGTAGAAGATGAAGAAGTAGTAGGTGAAGAAGTAGAAGATGAAGAAGTAGTAGATGAAGAAGTAGTAGATTAAGAAGTAGTAACTAGGAGATAGAAAATAAGAAGTAGAAGATGAAGAAGTAGAAGATGAAGAGTAGTAGATGAAGAGGTAGTAGATGAAGAAGTAGTAGATGAAGAAGTAGTAGGTGAAGAAGTAGTAGGTGAAGAAGTAGAAGATGAAGAAGTAGTATGTGAAGAAGTAGAAGATGAAGCAGTAGAAGATGAAGAAGTAGTAGATGAAGAAGTAGTAACGAAGGAGTAGTAGATAAGAAGTAGTAGATGAAGAAGTTAGGTGAATAGTAGTAGCTGATGTAGTAGCTGATGAAGTAGCAGACGAAGAAGTAGTAGACGAAAAGAAGATGAAGAAGCAGTAACGAAGGAGTAGTAGAGATTGAATAAAGCAGAAGATGAAGAGGTAGAAAATGAAGAAGTAGAAGATTAAGAGGTAGAAGATGAAGAGGTAGAAGAGTGAAGATAGTAGATGAACAATAGTATGGCATATTAAGTAGATGAAGAAGTACCAGATGAAGAAAGTAGAAGATGAAGAAGTAGTAGATGAAGAAGTAGTAGGTGAAGAAGTAGTATAAGAAGAAGTAGAGGCTGAAGAAGAAGTAGCTGAGGAAGTAATAGCTGAATAAGTAGTAGATGAAGAAGTAGTAGCGAAGGAGAAGTAGATGAAGAAGTAAAAGATGAAGAAGTAGTAGATGAAGAAGTAGTAGATTAAGAAGCAGTAGATGAAGAAGTAGAAGAACGAAGGAGTAGTAGATGAAGAAGTAGAGGATGAAGAAGTAGTAGATGAAAAAGTAGTAGATGAAGAAGTAGTAACGAAGGAGTAGTAGGTGAAAAAGTAGAAGATGAGGAAGTAGAAGATGAAGAGTAGTATATGAAGAGGAAGTAGATGAAGAAGTAGTAGGTGAAGAATAAGAAGATGAAGAAATAGAAGATGAAGAAGTAGAGAATGAAGAAGTAGTAGATGAAGAGGTAGTAGATGAAGAAGTAGAAGATGAAGAAGTAGAAGATGAAGAAGTGGTAGGTGAAGAAGTAGAAGATGAAGAAGTAGAAGACGAAGAAGTACTAGATGAAGAAGTAGAAGATGAAGAGGTAGAATATGAAGAGGTAGAAGATGAAGAAGTAGTAGATTTAAAAGAGTAGATAAGAGTAGTAGATGAAGACGTAGCATAGCACAATAGCAGATTAAGTAGCTAGTAGATGAAGAAGCAGAAGATAAAGTACAGTAGCAGATGAAGAAGATAGAGTGAATAAGTAGCAGACGAAATAAGTAGCAATTAAATAAAGTAGTAGCTGCAGAAGTAGCAGATGAAGTAAGTAGTAGATGAAGTAAAGCTAGTCATGGCACAATAGTAGCTGAAATAAGTAGTAGATTTAACTAGAAGTAGCAGATGAAGAAGTAGCTAGGTGAAAGAAGCAGAAAACGAAGATAGAAGATAAGAAGCAGCAGATGAAGAAGTAGAAGATGAAGAAGCAGAAGATTAAGAATAGTAGGTGAAGAAGTAGATAGTTAGAATAATAGTAGCTGAAGAAATAGTAGATGAAGAAGTAGTAGAGTGAAGAGTAGTAGATGAAGAAGTAGCAGATTAGTAGAAGTAAAAAAATAGCAGATGAATAATAGTATACACAATAGCAGACGTGGCTAAAGAAGTAGCAGATTAAAAAATAGCAGATTAAACAGCTAGTAGGTGAAGAAGAGAAACGAATGAAGTAGTAGATTAAGAAGCTAATAGGTGAATAAAGCAGTACCCGAAGAAATAGTAGCTGAATAGTAGAAGTAAATAATAGTAGATGAAAATAGTAGTTTAAGATAGTAGATTTAAAGAGCTAGAAGACGAAGATAGTAGAAGATGAAGAGTAGTAGATGAAGAGGTAGTAGATGAAGAAGTAGTAGATGAAGAAGTAGTAGGTGAAGAAGTAGAAGATGAAGAAGTAGTAGGTGAAGAAGTAGTAGGTGAAGAAGTAGAAGATGAAGAAGTAGTAGGTGAAGAAGTAGAAGATGAAGAAGTAGAAGATGAAGAAGTAGTAGATGAAGAAGTAGTAACGAAGGAGTAGTAGATGAAGAAGTAGTAGGTGAAGAAGTAGAAGATGAAGAAGCAGTAGATGAAGAAGTAGCGAACCGAAGGAGTAGTAGATTAATAAAGTAGTAGGTGAAAAAAGAGAAGATGAAGAAGTAGTAGGTGAAGAAGTAGTAGTTGAATAAAGTAGTAGATGAAGAAGTAGTAGATGAAAGAAATAAGAAGATGAAGAAGTAGTAGATGAAGAAAGTAGCAGCTGTATGAGAGTAGATGAAGAAGTAGAAGATGAAGAAGTAGTAGGTGAAGAAGTAGCAGATGAAGAAGTAGTAAACTGAAGGAGTAGTAGATGAAGAAGCAGAAGATGAAGAGGTAAAGATGAAGAAGTAGAAGATGAAGAAGTAGTAGGTGAAGAAGTAGAAGATGAAAGAAGTAGTAGATGAAGAAGTAGTAGATTAAGAAGCAGTAACCCGAGCAGAAAATGAAGAAGCAGAAGATGAAGAAGCAGAAGATGAAGAGTAGTAGATGAAGAGGTAGTAGATGTAAGTAAAGTAGCAGATGAAAGAAGTAGTAGGTGAATAAGTAGTAGGTGAAGAAGTAGAAGACGAAGAAAGTAGTATGTGAAGAAGTAGAAGATTAAACATAGAAGATGAAGAAGTAGTAGATGAAGAAGTAGCAACGAAGATAGTAGACGAAGAAGTAGTAGATGAAGCATAGTAGGTGAAGAAGCAGTAGCTGATGAAGTAGTAGCTGATAAGTAGTAGATGAAGAAGTAGTAGACGAAGAAGTAGAAGATGAAGAAGCAGTAAACGAAGGAGTAGTAGATGAAGAAGTAGAAGATGAATGAGGCAGAAAAACGAAGAAGTAGAAGATTAAGAGGTAGAAGACTTGAAGAAGTAGAAGATTTAGAAGAGGCAGAAGACAGAAGTAAGTAGCAGATTTGAAGAAAGTAGTAGGCATATTAGTAGATTTGAAGAAGTAGTAGATTTAAATAAAGTAGAAGATTTAAAGAAGTAGTAATGAAAGAAGTAGTAGGTAAATAAGTAGCATAAGAAGAAAGCAGAGGCGAAGAACAGAGCTGAGGGAAGCAATACTGAACAAGCAGTAGATGAAGAAGTAGTAGCTGAAGGAGAAGTAGATGAAGAAGCAAAAGATGAAGAAGTAGTAGATGAAGAAGTAGTAGATTAAGAAGCAGTAGATGAAGAAGTAGAAGAACGAAGGAGATAGTAGATGAAGAAGTAGAGGATGAAGAAGTAGTAGATGAAAAAGCAGAAGATTAAGAAGTAGTAGATGAAAAAGTAGTAGATGAAGAAGTAGTAACGAAGGACAGTAGGAGAAGAAGCAGAAGATGAGGAAGTAGAAGATGAAGAGTAGCATATGAAGAGGAAGTAGATGAAGAAGTAGTAGGTGAAGAATAAGAAGATGAAGAAATAGAAGATGAAGAAATAGAGAATGAAGAAGTAGTAGATGAAGAGGTAGTAGTTTAAGAAGTAGAAGATGAAGAAGCAGAAGATGAAGAAGTGTAGGTGAAGAAGTAGAAGATAAAGAAGTAGAAGATGAAGAAGCACTAGATGAAGAAGTAGAAGATGAAGAGGTAGAATATGAAGAGAGTAGAAGATGAAGAAGTAGTAGATGAAGAAGCTAGCAGATTACGAAGTAGTAGATAAGCTAAAAGTATAAGATGAAGAAGTAGAAGATGAAGAAGTAGATAGATGAAGAAGCAGAAGATGAAGAAGTATTAAGATGAAGAAATAGTAGGTGAAGAAGTAATATGGCATATATAGTAGATGAAGAAGTAGTAGATTAAGAAGAAGTAAATGAAATAGTAAGGAGGTGAAGAAGCAGTAGATTAAGAAAATAGAAGATGAAGAGTAGTAGATGAAGAGGTAGTAGAAGAAGAAGTAGAAGATGAAGAAGTAGAAGACGAAGAAGTAGAAGATTTGAAATAGCTAGTAGGTGAATAAGTAGTAGATGAAGAATAGTATAATGAGTAGATGGAAGAGGTAGAAAATGAAGAAGCAGAAGATGAAGAAGTAGTAGATGAATAAATAGTATAGCATATTAGTAGATTAAAGAAGCTAGCAGATGAATAAGTAGAAAATCAAGAAGTAGTAGATGAAGAAGCAATAGGTGAAGAAGTAGTAAAAAATAAATTAGTAACTGAATAAGCAGTAAAATAGAATAGTAGATTAAGAAGTAGTAGGGGATGATAGTAGATGAAGAAGCTAGAAGATTAAGAAGCAGAAGATGAAGAGCAGTAGATGAAGAGAGTAGTAGATGAAGAAGCTAGCAGATGAAGAAGTAGTAGGTGAAGTAAGTAGAAGATTGCTAGAAGAAGTAGTAGGTGAAGAAGTAGTAGGTGAAGAAGTAGAAGATGAAGAAGTAGTAGGTGAAGAAGTAGAAGATGAAGAAGCAGAAGATGAAGAAGTAGTAGACGAAGAATAGTAACGAAGATAGTAGATGAAGAAAGTAGTAGGTGAAGAAGTAGAAGACGAAGAAGCAGTAGATGAAGAAGTAGTAAACGAAGGAGTAGTAGATTAAGAAGTAGCAGGTGAAGAAGTAGAAGATGAAGAACTAGTAGGTGAAGAAGTAGTAGCTGAAAAAGTAGTAGATGAAGAAGTAGTAGATGAAGAAGAAGAAGATGAATAACTAGCAGATGAAGAAGTAGTAGCTGAAGGAGTAGTAGATGAAGAAGTAGAAGATAAGAAGTAGTAGGTGAAGAAGTAGTAGATGAATAAGCTAGTAACGAAGAGTAGTAGATGAAGAAGTAGAAGATGAAGAGGTAGAAGATGAAGAAGTAGAAGATGAAGAAGTAGTAGGTGAAGAAGTAGAAGATGAAGAAGTAGTAGATGAAGAAGTAGTAGATTAAGAAGTAGTAACGAAGGAGTAGAAAATGAAGAAGTAGAAGATGAAGAAGTAGAAGATGAAGAGTAGTAGATGAAGAGGTAGTAGATGAAGAAGTAGTAGATGAAGAAGTAGTAGGTGAAGAAGTAGTAGGTGAAGAAGTAGAAGATGAAGAAGCTAAAGTATGTGAAGTCGCTGTAGAAGATTAAGCATAGAAGATGAAGAAGTAGTAGATTAAGAAAGTAGCAAACGAAGGAGTAGTAGATGAAGAAGTAGCAGATGAATAGCTAGTAGGTGAATGAAGTAGTAGCTGATGAAGTAGTAGCTGATGAAGTAGTAGATGTAAGAAGCAGTAGATGAAGAAGCAGAAGATGAAGAAGCAGTAACGAAGGAGTAGTAGATGAAGAAGTAGAAGATGAAGAGGTAGAAAATGAAGAAGTAGAAGATTAAGAGGTAGAAGATGAAGAAGTAGAAGATGAAGAGGTAGAAGATGAAGAAGTAGTAGATGAAGAAGTAGTATGGCATAATAGTAGATTTGAAGAAGTAGTAGACGAAGAAGTAGAAGATGAAGAAGTAGTAGATGAAGAAGTAGTAGGTGAAGAAGCAGTATAAGAAGAAGTAGAGGCTGAAGAAGAAGCAGCTAGGGAAAGCTAATAGCTGAAACAAGCAGTAGATGAAGAAGCAGTAGCTGAAGGAGAAGTAGATGAAGAAGTAGAAGATGAAGAAGTAGTAGATGAAAAGCTAGCAGATTAAAACAGTAGATGAAGAAGTAGAAGAACGAAGGATAGTAGATGAAGAAGCAGAGGATGAAGAAGCAGTAGATGAAAAAGTAGAAGATTAAGAAGCTAGTAGATGAAAAGTAGTAGATGAAAGTAGTAACGAAGATAGTAGGTGAAGAAGTAGAAGATGAGGAAGTAGAAGATGAAGAGTAGTATATGAAGAGGAAGTAGATGAAGAAGTAGTAGGTGAAGAATAAGAAGATGAAGAAATAGAAGATGAAGAAGTAGAGAATGAAGAAGTAGTAGATGAAGAGGTAGTAGATGAAGAAGTAGAAGATGAAGAAGTAGAAGATGAAGAAGTGGTAGGTGAAGAAGTAGAAGATGAAGAAGTAGAAGATGAAGAAGTACTAGATGAAGAAGTAGAAGATGAAGAGGTAGAATATGAAGAGGTAGAAGATGAAGAAGTAGTAGATGAAGAAGTAGTAGATGAAGAAGTAGTAGATTAAGAAGTAGTAGATGAAGATGTAGTATGGCATATTAGTAGATGAAGAAGTAGTAGATGAAGAAGTAGAAGATAAAGAAGTAGTAGATGAAGAAGAGGTAAGTGAAGAAGTAGTAGATGAAGAAGTAGTAGATGAAGAAGTAGTAGCTGCAGAAGTAGTAGATGAAGAAGTAGTAGATGAAGAAGTAGTATGGCATATTAGTAGTTGAAGAAGTAGTAGATGAAGAAGTAGTAGATGAAGAAGTAGTAGGTGAAGAAGTAGAAAATGAAGAAGTAGAAGATGAAGAAGTAGTAGATGAAGAAGTAGAAGATGAAGAAGTAGAAGATGAAGAATAGTAGGTGAAGAAGTAGTAGTTGAAGAAGTAGTAGTTGAAGAAGTAGTAGATGAAGAAGTAGTAAGTGAAGAAGTAGTAGATGAAGAAGTAGTAGATGAAGAAGTAGTAGCTGAAGAAGTAGTAGATGAAGAAGTAGTATGGCATATTAGTAGATGAAGAAGTAGTAGATGAAGAAGTAGTAGATGAAGAAGTAGTAGGTGAAGAAGTAGAAAATGAAGAAGTAGAAGAAGTAGTAGATGAAGAAGTAGTAGATGAAAAAGTAGAAGATGAAGAAGTAGAAGATGAAGAAGTAGTAGGTGAAGAAGTAGTAGGTAAAGAATTAGTAGGTGAAGAGGTAGTAGTTGAAGAAGTAGTAGTTGAAGAAGTAGTAGTTGAAGAAGTAGTAGATGAAGAAGTAGTAGATGAAGAAGTAGCAGATGAAGAAATAGAAGGGTAAGAAGTAGTAGGTGAAGAAGTAGTAGGGGAAGAAGTAGAAGATGAAGAAGTAGTAGATGAAGAAGTAGTAGATGAAGAAGTAGTAGATGAAGAAGTAGAAGATGAAGAGTAGTAGGTGAAGAAGTAGTAGGGGAAGAAGTAGTAGTTGAAGAAGTAGTAGATGAAGAAGTAGTAGATGAAGAAGTAGTAGATGAAGAAGTAGAAGATGAAGAGTAGTAGATGAAGAGGTAGTAGATGAAGAAGTAGGTGAAGAAGTAGTAGGTGAAGAAGTAGTAGTTGAAGAAGTAGTAGTTGAAGAAGTAGTAGATTAAGAAGTAGAAGATGAAGAAGTAGAAGATGAAGAGTAGTAGATGAAGAGATAGTAGATGAAGAAGTAGAAGATGAAGAAGTATAAGATGAAGAAGTAGTAGCGAAGGAGTAGATGAAGAGGTAGAAAATGAAGAAGTAGAAGATGAAGAAGTAGTAGATGAAGAAGTAGTATGGCATATTAGTAGATGAAGAAGTAGTAGATGAAGAGTAGTAGATGAAGAGGTAGTAGATGAAGAAGTAGGTGAAGAAGTAGTAGGTGAAGAAGTAGTAGTTGAAGAAGTAGTAGTTGAAGAAGTAGTAGATGAAGAAGTAGTAGATGAAGAAGTAGAAGATGAAGAGTAGTAGATGAAGAGGTAGTAGATGAAGAAGTAGGTGAAGAAGTAGTAGGTGAAGAAGTAGTAGTTGAAGAAGTAGTAGTTGAAGAAGTAGTAGATTAAGAAGTAGAAGATGAAGAAGTAGAAGATGAAGAGTAGTAGATGAAGAGATAGTAGATGAAGAAGTAGAAGATGAAGAAGTATAAGATGAAGAAGTAGTAGCGAAGGAGTAGATGAAGAGGTAGAAAATGAAGAAGTAGAAGATGAAGAAGTAGTAGATGAAGAAGTAGTATGGCATATTAGTAGATGAAGAAGTAGTAGATGAAGAAGAAGTAAATGAAGAAGTAGGAGGTGAAGAAGTAGTAGATGAAGAAGTAGAAGATGAAGAAGTAGAAGATGAAGAAGTAGAAGATGAAGAAGTAGAAGAAGAAGAAGTAGTAGGTGAAGAAGTAGTAGATGAAGAAGTAGTAGGGAAGGAGTAGATGAAGAGGTAGAAAATGAAGAAGTAGAAGATGAAGAAGTAGTAGATGAAGAAGTAGTATGGCATATTAGTAGATGAAGAAGTAGTAGATGAAGAAGTAGTAGGTGAAGAAGTAGAAGATGAAGAAGTAGTAGATGAAGAAGTAATAGGTGAAGAAGTAGAAGGTGAAGAAGTAGTAGTTGAAGAAGTAGTAGTTGAAGAAGAAGTAGTTGAAGAAGTAGTAGATGAAGAAGTAGTAGATGAAGAAGTAGAAGGTGAAGAAGTAGTAGGTGAAGAAGTAGTAGGGGAAGAAGTAGAAGATTAAGAAGTAGTAGATTAAGTAGTAGTTGAAGAAGTAGTAGTTGAAGAAGTAGTAGATGAAGAAGTAGTAGATGAAGAAGTAGAAGATGAAGAGTAGTAGATGAAGAGGTAGTAGATGAAGAAGTATGTGAAGAAGTAGTAGGTGAAGAAGTAGTAGTTGAAGAAGTAGTAGTTGAAGAAGTAGTAGATGAAGAAGTAGAAGATGAAGAAGTAGAAGATGAAGAGTAGTAGATGAAGAAGTAGAAGATGAAGAAGTATAAGATGAAGAAATAGTAGGTGAAGAAGTAATATGGCATATTAGTAGATGAAGAAGTAGTAGATGAAGAAGAAGTAAATGAAGAAGTAGGAGGTGAAGAAGTAGTAGATGAAGAAGTAGAAGATGAAGAGTAGTAGATGAAGAGGTAGTAGAAGAAGAAGTAGAAGATGAAGAAGTAGAAGATGAAGAAGTAGAAGATGAAGAAGTAGTAGGTGAAGAAGTAGTAGATGAAGAAGTAGTAGCGAAGGAGTAGATGGAAGAGGTAGAAAATGAAGAAGTAGAAGATGAAGAAGTAGTAGATGAAAAAGTAGTATGGCATATTAGTAGATGAAGAAGTAGTAGATGAAGAAGTAGAAAATTAAGAAGTAGTAGATGAAGAAGTAATAGGTGAAGAAGTAGTAGCTGAAGAAGTAGTAGCTGAAGAAGTAGTAGCTGAAGAAGTAGTAGATGAAGAAGTAGTAGCGAAGGAGTAGTAGATGAAGAAGTAGAAGATGAAGAAGTAGTAGATGAAGAAGTAGTAGATGAAGAAGTAGTAGATGAAGAAGTAGAAGATTAAGAAGTAGTAGATGAAGAAGTAGTAGATAAAGAAGCAGTAGATGAAGAAGTAGTAGATGAAGAAGTAGTAGATGAAGAAGTAGTAGATGAAGAAGTAGAAGATGAAGAAGTAGTAGTTGAAGAAGTAGAAGATGAAGAAGTAGAAGATGAAGAGGTAGTAGGTGAAGAAGTAGTAGATTAAGTAGTAGGTGAAGAAGTAGTAGGTGAAGAAGTAGTAGTTGAAGTAGTAGATGAATAAGTAGTAGATGAAGAAGTAGTAGGTGAAGAAGTAGTAGGTGAAGAAGTAGAAGATGAAGAAGTAGTAGTTGAAGAAGTAGTAGTTGAAGAAGTAGTAGGTGAATAAGTAGTAGATGAAGAAGTAGTAGATGAAGAAGTAGTAGATGAAGAAGTAGTAGTTGAAGAAGTAGTACTTGAAGAAGAAGTAGTTGAAGAAGTAGTAGATGAAGAAGTAGTAGATGAAGAAGTAGAAGATGAAGAGTAGTAGATGAAGAGGTAGTAGATGAAGAAGTAGGTAAAGAAGTAGTAGGTGAAGAAGTAGTAGTTGAAGAAGTAGTAGTTGAAGAAGTAGTAGATGAAGAAGTAGAAGATGAAGAAGTAGAAGATGAAGAGTAGTAGATGAAGAGATAGTAGATGAAGAAGTATAAGATGAAGAAGTATAAGATGAAGAAGTAGTAGGTGAAGAAGTAATATGGCATATTAGTAGATGAAGAAGTAGTAGATGAAGAAGAAGTAAATGAAGAAGTAGGAGGTGAAGAAGTAGTAGATGAAGAAGTAGAAGATGAAGAGTAGTAGATGAAGAGGTAGTAGATGAAGAAGTAGAAGATGAAGAAGTAGAAGATGAAGAAGTAGTAGTTGAAGAAGTAGTAGATGAAGAAGTAGTAGCGAAGGAGTAGATGAAGAGGTAGAAAATGAAGAAGTAGAAGATGAAGAAGTAGTAGATGAAGAAGTAGTATGGCATATTAGTAGATGAAGAAGTAGTAGATGAAGAAGTAATAGGTGAAGAAGTAGTAGATGAAGAAGTAGTAGCTGAAGAAGTAGTAGCTGAAGAAGTAGTAGCTGAAGAAGTAGTAGATGAAGAAGTAGTAGCGAAGGAGTAGTAGATGAAGAAGTAGAAGATGAAGAAGTAGAAGATGAAGAAGTAGTAGATGAAGAAGTAGTAGATGAAGAAGTAGAAGATTAAGAAGTAGTAGATGAAGAAGTAGTAGATAAAGAAGCAGTAGATGAAGAAGTAGTAGATGAAGAAGTAGTAGATGAAGAAGTAGTAGATGAAGAAGTAGAAGATGAAGAAGTAGTAGTTGAAGAAGTAGAATATGAAGAAGTAGAAGATGAAGAAGTAGTAGGTGAAGAAGTAGTAGTTGAAGAGGTAGTAGTTGAAGAAGTAGTAGTTGAAGAAGTAGTAGATGAAGAAGTAATAGATGAAGAAGTAGAAGATGAAGAAGTAGAAGATGAAGAAGTAGTAGGTGAAGAAGTAGAAGATGAAGAAGTAGTAGATGAAGAAGTAGTAGATGAAGAAGTAGTAGGTGAAGAAGTAGTAGGTGAAGAAGTAGAAGATGGAGAAGTAGTAGTTGAAGAAGTAGTAGTTGAAGAAGTAGTAGTTGAAGAAGTAGTAGGTGAAGAAGTAGTAGGTGAAGAAGTAGTAGATGAAGAAGTAGTAGGTGAAGAAGTAGTAGATGAAGAAGTAGTAGATGAAGAAGTAGTGGGTGAAAAAGTAGTAGCTGAAGAAGTAGTAGGTGAAGAAGTAGTAGTAGATGAAGGTTAGGGCAGTTTGTGGGGCTTTTCTAGGGAACACACGGTAGGGCATGACTCAAAAGTGTGGTTACACACACACACACACACACACACTCAAGCACACACACACACACACGCACGCACACACGCACGCACACACACGCACACACACACGCAAGCACACACACACACACACACACACACAAGCACACACACACACGCACACACACACACACACACACAAGCACACCCACATTTGACTGAGTTAGTCGGCACCACACAATTGTGCCGACAGGTTCAGACAGGTTTGTTTACTTTGTTGATCTCTTCTATAAACCGCCTGGCTCCATAATCGGCTCGTCCAGATCTAAGCAACTATATTGTTCCCAATGCAGAGAAAAATAACAGTTCCCATTCTCCTGTGTTGTTGGAGGCAAACTTGCATATTTTGAAATCCAGGTCTTTCCAGTTTCTCAACATATTTTTTGAGTTGGATGGAATTAGGTGTCAATATAGCTGTAAGTGTAGTAATGAGTCATGTTTTGATGGTTTGTGGAAAGGAAGTATGGTGTTACCAGATCTCAAGCACGATGTGGACCCCTAGTTCTCCTCCACTATACTCCAGTAAGGATGGAATCCCACCAGAGGTTCAGAGAGAGGTCTCCCCCAGGCTCTCACACTCTCTCTCTCACTCACTCACACACACACATTCTCACTCTCTGTTTCTGCCTCTCCCGCTCTTTCGCGCTCTGTCACACACACACACACACACACACACACACATTCAAACTGGTGTTAAGTCAAATTCAATCCACATCTCGTGGAAGCAGCTGAAGCAAACTGGTTGCGTGTTGTGCCAGATATATGTCGCCACAACATTGCCTCTTGAAAAAATGCAACGTGACTCTGTGGGACTTTTCACAACATACAAAAGGAAAAGGTGCAACATTTAAAATGATTTGTTTTATTTAAGCAATGGCCTTCACAACAGAAATATTCTATCATGAAGTTTGTGACTGTGGCATAACTGCAGCAACCTGAACACCCAGTATGTGTTTGGGAGAGGCAGAGAGAGGCTACGAAGCCTGGGGTAACATACAGTGCTATGAAAAAGTATTTGCCCCCTTTCTAATTTTCTCTACTTTTGCATATTTGTGATACTGAATGTTATCAGATCTTCAACCAAAACCTAATATTAGATAAAGGGAACATACGTGAACAAATAACACAACAATTACATATTTATTTCATAAACAAAGTTATGCAACACCCAATTCCCCTGTGTGAAAAAGTAATTGCCCCATTACACTCAATAACTGGTTGTGCCACCTTTAGCTGCAATGACTCCAAACAAATGCTTCCTTGGGATAGCATAGAGTCAGGAGGGGGAGAGGCAGAAAGAGGCTACGAAGCCTGGGGTAACATAGAGAAAGGAGGGGGAGAGAGGAAGAGAGAGGCTACGAAGCCTGGGGATAGCATAGAGATAGGAGGGGGAGAGAGGAAGAGAGAGGCTACGAAGCCTGGGGTAACATAGAGACAGGAGGGGGAGAGAGGAAGAGAGAGGCTACGAAGCCTGGGGATAGCATAGAGATAGGAGGGGGAGAGAGGAAGAGAGAGGCTACGAAGCCTGGGGTAACATAGAGACAGGAGGGGGAGAGAGGAAGAGAGAGGCTACGAAGCCTGGGGATAGCATAGAGACAGGAGGGGGAGAGAGGAAGAGAGAGGCTACGAAGCCTGGGGATAGCATAGAGACAGGAGGGGGAGAGAGGAAGAGAGAGGCTACGAAGCCTGGGGATAGCATAGAGATAGGAGGGGAGAGAGGAAGAGAGAGGCTACGAAGCCTGGGGTAGCATAGAGACAGGAGGGGGAGAGAGGAAGAGAGAGGCTACGAAGCCTGGGGTAGCATAGAGATAGGAGGGGGAGAGAGGAAGAGAGAGGCTACGAAGCCTGGGGTAACATAGAGACAGGAGGGGGAGAGAGGAAGAGAGAGGATACGAAGCCTGGGGTAACATAGAGACAGGAGGGGGAGAGAGGAAGAGAGAGGCTACGAAGCCTGGGGTAACATAGAGACAGGAGGGGAGAGAGGAAGAGAGAGGCTACGAAGCCTGGGGATAGCATAGAGACAGGAGGGGAGAGAGGAAGAGAGAGGCTACGAAGCCTGGGGATAGCATAGAGATAGGAGGGGGAGAGAGGAAGAGAGAGGCTACGAAGCCTGGGGTAGCATAGAGACAGGAGGGGGAGAGAGGAAGAGAGAGGCTACGAAGCCTGGGGTAGCATAGAGATAGGAGGGGAGAGAGGAAGAGAGAGGCTACGAAGCCTGGGGGTAACATAGAGACAGGAGGGGGAGAGAGGAAGAGAGAGGATACGAAGCCTGGGGTAACATAGAGACAGGAGGGGGAGAGAGGAAGAGAGAGGCTACGAAGCCTGGGGTAACATAGAGACAGGAGGGGGAGAGAGGAAGAGAGAGGCTACGAAGCCTGGGGTAACATAGAGACAGGAGAGGGAGAGACAGAGAGAGGCAGCTGCTGTCTGAGGATAAGGCAAACACAGGAGGGTCCAGACAAAGAGGCCTTCCCAGGCCCACCCCTTACTGTTTCACCCCACCCCCAGCATACTCAGCCACTAAAGTTTACACAGCCGGACAATCTCACGCTTCACTCTCCCTAGTACCAACCCTGCTGAACTGACTGCCTTGACCGAGATATTCTGAAAAAAAACACGATCTAAATTAACCACGATTGTGACAGTTATGTTTCAGTTAGCATGTGTATTCCTCTGACTTTATTTTTTATGTGTGTGTGTGTGTGAGAAAGAGAGAGAGAGAGAGAGAGAGAGAGAGAGAGAGAGAGAGAGAGAGAGAGAGAGAGAGAGAGAGAGAGAGAGAGAGAGAGAGAGAGAGAGAGAGAGAGAGAGAGAGAGAGAGAGACAGAGATAGAGACAGAGACAGAGACAGAGACAGAGACAGAGACAGAGACAGAGAGAGTACTATGTCTGTGCATGCATACACCTGTGCATGCATGTCTACGCTTTCCTACCAGGGTACAAGTTCAGACAGATTCTTCAAGGAGTAATCGTTGGCAAGCTTTCTAAATTAGGCAACAGACCACGATTGGTTAAAGAAAATTGTGATAAATAGAAAAGTATATTAGTTTCTTTTAAGGACCAAAAAATTGAAAGCCGTGCCATACAGATTGCAAAATAGTTGGGAAGAGATTTTTTACGTACCGATTCCATGGCACATGGTTTATGATACGCAAAACGACGCCAGATTCAAAACTTAGATTTTAAATTATCATACAAAATTATTGCAACCAATAAATGTTATTTATATGGGGGATACAACCTTCCCAGCTCTGCAGATTTTGCTGCGAGGAGACAAAATCATTAGATAATTTGTTTTGGTACTGTCCATATGTAGCTTGTTTTTGGTCACAGGTCCAGGAATGGCTGAAGAATTGCAATATTTACCTGGAGCTAACCCTGCAGATAGCACTACTGGCTGATCTGAAAAGTCATAGTCAATCGATCAATAATATAATAATACTTTTAGCAAAAACAACAAAAAATTCAATTTACAATCTGTAGAAACAATGAGAATAGAAAGGTTCAGAACTTTTGTGAAACATCACAGCACAGTTGAAAAATATATGGCAAATATAAATCCAATATGGATAGTGTTAAGATATAGATGGGAGGGGTTGAATGGAGCTGAAGGATGGGACTAATAACAACTAATAACAACAACATAACTCATGTAAAACATACTGTGTCCGTAAAACGTTATAGGTTAAGACATTTTGTGAAAGAGCACAGTTTGAAAGATATGACAAATAGAAATCAAACCGGATGGACATCAGAAATAGATGGGAGGTTTGAGGGTAGAGGAAGGACAGGAGTAAATACAAACAAAATAGAACTATTGTAAAATAGACTGTGTCTATAAAATGTATGTAGTATGTATAAGCTGGAAGTAGAGGCCTAAGTGTTGTTGTTCACTAGTTTATTCCAATTAGGGGAGGGGTGGTAGGGTGTCACGACTCCCTCCTTGTTCGGGCAGGCTTCAGCGTTCGTCATCACCGGCTTACTAGCCACTGCCGCTTCATATATCATCATTCCATTTGTCTTGTCTTGTCATTTACACACACCTGGTTCTTATCACCTCATTAGGGGATGATTGTGGGTGATTGTTTTATGTGAGTTGAGTGTAGCTCGGTGGAGCTACTCGTACCTTGTATTGCCAGGGTAGATTATTCCCCTGTGCCTGTATTTTGTTGGAGCTATCCGTACCTTGTATTGCCGGGGTAGACTGTTCCCCTGTGCCTGTATTTTGTTGGAGCTATCCAGCGCAACTGTGTACGACGGAATAAACTCTGTATTCGGTGATTTACCCTCCCGCGCCTGACTCCTTCTAATCACACAGGGTTAGAAAGTAATAAAGGAAAATATATATTTTTTAAAGGATATGTATATATATATATGTGTGTATATGTATTGATATGTATGTATATATGTATGTATGTGTATATGTATGTATTTATATGTGTATGTATGTATGTATGTATGTATGTATGTATGTATGTATGTATGTATGTGTATGTATGTATATTTGCAAAAAATATATGGGGGATTGGAAGTGATGCAGACCATTACATTGATGGAAGCTACAATCTATCTGCAATATTAAAGCTGATCTACCCCCTGAAAAAATTAATTTAAAAAAAACAGAAAAAGTAAACAGGCCTTGCTTTTTGGACATTAATCATGGGGCCCACCTACGAGAACATCTGTCTCCCAGAGGCCACACCCATCATAGAGGGAGTTGAGTGGCTTGTCTCTTGATGCTAATAAAGCTCATGGAGACATGGAGAATGAAAAAGTAGAAGGTTAAAGGAGTGTTAAATGTGAAAGCAAGTGGGGGAGCTGCACATACACAAGGAGCAAAGAGAGATGGAAAAAAAAGGACACAGAGAGCAAGGCTGTTTAGGTCAGAGCAGGACAATAGTCTCTCCATCTAGAAACCATACATAATGCTTAGCACTTACCAACACCCCTAAACTGACATTGTGCTCCCAGGGAGGTGATCTCCAAACTACTTAGGAGTGATAATGAGAGGGAGGGTGAGCTAAGGACAGGACTCCTTCAGCTCAGTCCAGCCAGCCGAGAACAGAGCGGCCGTAGCCCTATGAGCCAAGCAGACGTTCCTCAGCCATGACATGGAAGCCGATGACAGAGCCTGATCCAACAACGTCAGCACAGAACATTCCCAGCCCGACAAGGCAAACGCAGACAGAACCCCTATTACCCTGAGCTTCCCCGGTCTGTCAACGAGATGTATACCTTCTCCTCCACCCCACAATGGACCTGATAGAGTCTAATCAATAATCCAAGCTCCCGCCTGCCTCAGACACACTGTCGAGAGTGAACCTGTAAGTCAGCATTTAATTGTACTGTGTACCATGTGTATCCTGTGCATATGACAAATAAACTGGACAACAAAGACAACAGACTCCTCTTCAGCCTGTACTGTATGTGGAGGCTGTCTGTCAGTAGAGCACAGAGCACACCTATCCACCTGCATGCCGAGGCCAGGAGAACAGAACACACCTATCCACCTGCATGCCGAGGCCAAGAGAACAGAACACACCTATCCACCTGCATGCCGAGGCCAAGAGAACAGAACACACCTATCCACCTGCATGCCGAGGCCAGGAGAACAGAGCACACCTATCCACCTGCATGCCGAGGCCAGGAGAACAGAACACACCTATCCACCTGCATGCCGCGGCCAGGAGAACAGAACACACCTATCCACCTGCATGCCGAGGCCAAGAGAACAGAACACACCTATCCACCTGCATGCCGAGGCCAGGAGAACAGAACACACCTATCCACCTGCATGCCGAGGCCAGGAGAACAGAACACACCTATCCACCTGCATGCCGAGGCCAGGAGAACAGAACACACCTATCCACCTGCATGCCGAGGCCAGGAGAACAGAACACACCTATCCACCTGAAACTCTGAGGCCAGGAGAACAGAACACACCTATCCACCTGCCACTCCGAGACCAGGAGAACAGAACACACCTATCCACCTGCCACTCCGAGGCCAGGAGAACAGAACACACCTATCCTCCTGCCACTCCGAGGCCAGGAGAACAGAACACACCTATCCACCTGCCACTCCGAGGCCAGGAGAACAGAACACACCTATCCACCTGCCACTCCGAGGCCAGGAGAACAGAACACACCTATCCTCCTGCCACTCCGAGGCCAGGAGAACAGAACACACCTATCCTCCTGCCACTCCGAGGCCAGGAGAACAGAACACACCTATCCTCCTGCCACTCCGAGGCCAGGAGAACAGAACACACCTATCCTCCTGCCACTCCGAGGCCAGGAGAACAGAACACACCTATCCACCTGCATGCCGAGGCCAGGAGAACAGAACACACCTATCCACCTGCATGCCGAGGCCAGGAGAACAGAACACACCTGTCCACCTGCATGCCGAGGCCAATAGAACAGAACACACCTATCCACCTGCATGCCGAGGCCAAGAGAACAGAACACACCTATCCACCTGCATGCCGAGGCCAGGAGAACAGAGCACACCTATCCACCTGCATGCCGAGGCCAGGAGAACAGAACACACCTATCCACCTGCATGCCGAGGCCAGGAGAACAGAACACACCTATCCACCTGCATGCCGAGGCCAAGAGAACAGAACACACCTATCCACCTGCATGCCGAGGCCAAGAGAACAGAACACACCTATCCACCTGCATGCCGAGGCCAGGAGAACAGAGCACACCTATCCACCTGCATGCCGAGGCCAGGAGAACAGAACACACCTATCCACCTGCATGCCGAGGCCAGGAGAACAGAACACACCTATCCACCTGCATGCCGAGGCCAAGAGAACAGAACACACCTATCCACCTGCATGCCGAGGCCAGGAGAACAGAACACACCTATCCACCTGCATGCCGAGGCCAGGAGAACAGAACACACCTATCCACCTGCATGCCGAGGCCAGGAGAACAGAACACACCTATCCACCTGCATGCCGAGGCCAGGAGAACAGAACACACCTATCCACCTGCATGCCGAGGCCAGGAGAACAGAACACACCTATCCACCTGAAACTCTGAGGCCAGGAGAACAGAACACACCTATCCACCTGCCACTCCGAGACCAGGAGAACAGAACACACCTATCCACCTGCCACTCCGAGGCCAGGAGAACAGAACACACCTATCCACCTGCCACTCCGAGGCCAGGAGAACAGAACACACCTATCCTCCTGCCACTCCGAGGCCAGGAGAACAGAACACACCTATCCACCTGCCACTCCGAGGCCAGGAGAACAGAACACACCTATCCACCTGCCACTCCGAGGCCAGGAGAACAGAACACACCTATCCTCCTGCCACTCCGAGGCCAGGAGAACAGAACACACCTATCCTCCTGCCACTCCGAGGCCAGGAGAACAGAACACACCTATCCTCCTGCCACTCCGAGGCCAGGAGAACAGAACACACCTATCCTCCTGCCACTCCGAGGCCAGGAGAACAGAACACACCTATCCACCTGCCACTCTGAGGCCAGGAGAACAGAACACACCTATCCACCTGCATGCCGAGGCCAAGAGAACAGAACACACCTATCCGCCTGCATGCCGAGGCCAGGAGAACAGAACACACCTATCCACCTGCATGCCGAGGCCAGGAGAACAGAACACACCTATCCACCTGCATGCCGAGGCCAGGAGAACAGAACACACCTATCCACCTGCATGCCGAGGCCAGGAGAACAGAACACACCTATCCACCTGCATGCCGAGGCCAGGAGAACAGAACACACCTATCCACCTGCCACTCCGAGACCAGGAGAACAGAACACACCTATCCACCTGCCACTCCGAGGCCAGGAGAACAGAACACACCTATCCACCTGCCACTCCGAGGCCAGGAGAACAGAACACACCTATCCTCCTGCCACTCCGAGGCCAGGAGAACAGAACACACCTATCCACCTGCCACTCCGAGGCCAGGAGAACAGAACACACCTATCCACCTGCCACTCCGAGGCCAGGAGAACAGAACACACCTATCCTCCTGCCACTCCGAGGCCAGGAGAACAGAACACACCTATCCTCCTGCCACTCCGAGGCCAGGAGAACAGAACACACCTATCCTCCTGCCACTCCGAGGCCAGGAGAACAGAACACACCTATCCTCCTGCCACTCCGAGGCCAGGAGAACAGAACACACCTATCCACCTGCCACTCTGAGGCCAGGAGAACAGAACACACCTATCCACCTGAAACTCCAAGGCCAGGAGAACAGCTGCCCTGTCCGTTTTGTTGTTGTTTTGTCGTTCTAGTTCAGCGCCAGTGGTTCACCATGAAAGGAAATAGTACTCACAAGAAGAACAAAGCCACCCAGTATTTATGAAAATGTTCCTCCCTTGTCACAAGCCGGGCTAGAAACTCCGGTCTCAGATGTGGAGAGCTGGGGGTACTACCCCTTAGCCACAGAGGAGGTGTTGTAGGACCCAAATGAAACACCCAAGGCAATACTCCAGGCAAGTAGATTTAATGTTCCAAAACAGGAGGCAAAACAAAACAACTCCACGAGGGGAGAAAAACAAACTAAAGATAACTTTGAACAACTTACTAGGACAGACACGGTGGGACAAAGCAGGAGACACATAGTCAGGACGCAATAACCAAGTGAGAAACAAGGGGAAAACACACAGCTAAAATACACAAGGGGAAACAAGGCACAGGTGACCTGGATCAAGCTAATTAGGACACATGAGGAAGAACTAAGGCAGAGGGGGAACACAGATGACCTCTAGAGGCCCGGAGACAAACAGGAGGCAGGAAGCTGACACACACGAGGAAGAACTAAGGCAGAGGGGAACACAGATGACCTCTAGAGGCCCGGAGACAAACAGGAGGCAGGAAGCTGACAGGACCCCCTCCTCTAGGAACGACTCCTGACGTTCCTTCCAGAACACCCTGGCCCCAGGGTGCGAAAATCTCGGATCAAACCTGGGTCCAGGATGTCCCTGGCTGGAACCCAGGAGCGCTCCTCCCGGCCCGTAGCCCTCCCAGTCCACCAGATACTGCAGAGAGTTCTGGACCCTCCGGGAGTCCAGTATCCGGCGGACTGTGTAGGCTGGCTGGCCGTCAATGATCCTGGGAGGTGGCGGGAGTCTGCGTGGGGGGCAAAGGGAGAAGACAAGACAGGTTTAAGGAGTGAAACATGGAAAGTGGGGTTAACTCTAAGGGAGCGAGGGAGAACCAAACGATACGACACAGGGTTAACCTTTCTAGCAATGCGGAAAGGCCCGATGTATCTCTGGGAAAGCTTCCTGGATTCGACCCGGAGGGGCAGGTTCTTAGTGGCCAACCAAACTCTCTGACCAGCTCGGAAACTAGGGCCGTCCGGCGGTGGCGATTAGCCTGACTTTGGTATCTCTGGGAGGTCCGAAGGAGGGCACGCCTGGCCTTCTTCCAGGTCCGCCTACAGCGTTGGACAAAGCGCTGGGCCGAGGGAACACCAACTTGCGCCTCCTCCTCTGGAAACAATGGAGGGTTGTAACCGAACTGGCATTCGAAGGGGGACAATCCGGTGGCTGAGGACTGGAGGGTGTTGTGGGCATATTCAGCCCAAATGATATAGGTGGCCCAAGACGTGGGATTACTGGCCGCCATACACCGCAGGGTGGTCTCCAGATCCTGATTAATCCGTTCCGTTTGGCCATTAGACTCTGGATGGAACCCCGACGATAGGCTGGCTGTGGCCCCAACAAGCCTGCAGAAGGCCCCCCAAAACCGGGACGAGAATTGGGGGACCTCGGTCAGAGACCACGTCCAGGGGAATACCAAATATCCGGAAGACATGGTTCATGAGGAGCTCAGCAGTCTCCTTAGCCGAGGGCAGCTTGGGCAGGGGAATAAACCGGGCAGCCTTAGAGAACCGGTCTACCACCACTAGGATGACGGTGTTGCCCTGGGATAGAGGAAGTCCCGTAACAAAGTCCAGAGAAAGGTGTGACCATGGCCTTCGAGGAACAGGTAAGGGATGGAGCAGTCCCTGGGGGTCGCTGGCGTGTCGACTTTCCCTGGTTGCACACAGGGCAGGCCTCAACATAGACCTGCACGTCCTTCTTGATGGACGGCCACCAAAACCGCCGTCGGAGGAACTCCAGTGTGCGAGCACTGCCTGGATGGCATGTCAAGGGCGACTCATGACCCCACTGCAAGACGCGGCCCCGAACAGAGAGAGGAACGTACAGGCGACCGGCAGGACCACCGCCTGGATCGGGCTCCTGGACAAGAGCTTCTCGTACCCCTCTTTCTAGTTCCCACTGAAGAGGTGCGACGATCCTAGACCTCGGAATAATCGATGCCAAGGGCTTCTCTTGTAACTCGGGAGAATAGACTCGAGACAGAGCATCCGGCTTAGCGTTCTTGGTGCCAGGTCGGTAAGTCAGGAGGAACTGGAATCGATTAAAGAAAAGGGGCCATCGTGCTTGCCGAGGGTTCATCCGCTTAGCCTGTTGGAGATATTCCAGGTTCTTGTGGTCTGTGAGAACCTGGAAAGGGTGCTGAGCCCCCTCAAGCCAATGGCGCCACTCTTCCAATGCCAGTTTTACCGCAAGCAACTCTAGATCCCCCACGTGGTAGTTGCGCTCGGCCTCAGACAGGCGGCGAGACATGAACGCACAAGGGTGTAATCTCCCATCCGCACCCCTCTGTGACAGGACGGCTCCCACCCCCACCTCTGAGGCGTCCACCTCCACCACGAAAGGTCTCTCTGGGTCAGGGGTCACCAGAATCGGAGCAGACGTGAAGCGGCGCTTGAGATCCTCGAAGGCCCCTGCTGCTTCCGGACCCCAGTGAATCTTGGTCCCTCCTCCCTTGGTAAGCGTCGTCAAGGGGGCTACCACCGAGCTGAAATTCTTAATGAACTTCCGATAGAAGTTAGAAAAGCCAATGAACCGTTGAACCTCCTTGACCGTGGCAGGTGTGGGCCAATCGTGGACCGCCTTGACCTTCTTGGGATCCATCTCTAGGTGCCCGGGAGTGACAATAAACCCGAGAAACTGAGTCTGAGAAACATGAAATTCACACTTCTCAGGCTTAACGTAGAGGTGATTGTCAAGGAGCCTCTGGAGAACCCTGCTAACATGCCCCTCATGCTCCTTCAGTGACCTCGAGAAGATGAGGATATCGTCCAGGTACACGAAGACGAACAGATTAAGCATATCCCGGAGAACATCATTAATCAGGGCTTGGAATACTGCGGGGGCATTGGTGAGCCCGAACGGCATCACCCGATATTCATAGTGCCCCGTGGGCGTGTTGAAACGCCGTCTTCCATTCGTCTCCTTGCCGGATCCGCACGAGATGGTAAGCATTGCGGAGATCCAGCTTAGTAAAAATGGAAGCCCCTTGAAGCAGCTCAAAAGCAGTGGCCATGAGAGGAAGGGGGTATCGATTCCGAACCGTGATCTTGTTGAGTCCCGGTAATCAATACAAGGCCTAAGACCCCGTCTTTCTTTTCAACAAAAAGAAGCCCGCCCCAGCCGGGGAAGTAGAGGCATAGATGAGGCCGGCTGCCAAGGACTCCTTAATGTAGGTGTCCATAGCTGCGTGCTCGGGGGAGGACAAGGAAAAGATCCGACCTCTAGGAGGGCAGCACCCAGGGAGTAGATCAATGGCACAGTCATACGTGCGATGAGGCGGTAAGGAAGTAGCCCGGGCCTTGCTGAACACTGCCTTGAACCGATGGTAAACACTGGGGACTCGGGAGACGTCAACCGACTCTTGAAACTGGGTACTAGGGGCTGAGGAACTCTGAAGCATGCAGGTGAGTTGGCAGGCGGGACCCCAGCTTAGAATGGTGCCCGTAGGCCAGTCGATCTGGGGATTATGTCTGCATAGCCAAGGGTAACCCAGGATAATAGGATACTCGGGAGAGTCAATGAGATAGAAGGTCTCCTCCTGCTGGTGTTGAGAGATGGTAAGTCGCAGGGACTGAGTCGCCTCGGTAACCTTTCCTGGTTCCAGAGGTCTGCCATCTAAGGCTGTAACTGCCTGGGGTTGAGGAAGTAGTTGGGTAGGGATCTTAAGTTCCTTAGCCAAGGTTACATCCAGGAAATCACCTGCGGCACCGGAATCGATCATAGCCTGGACCCGATGCTGGTGGCCCCCCAGGACAGAGTGGCTGGAATAGCCAGGACAGCGTTAGTAGGAGGCGCTCTAACTCTCCCCCATCACAGCCCTCCTGTAGCTGGGGCGGGGACAGGCGTTTCCAAGCTCGGGGCAAGTGGAGCGGAAGTGGCCGGCAACCCCGCAGTAGAGGCACCGACGTTCCCTCATGCGACGTTCCCTTTCGTTGGGAGAAAGCCTGGAACGGCCTAACTGCATGCTCTCCGGGAAATCCTGGAGCAGTTCAGGAGCCGGGAAGCTCTGAATGACGGAGTCCAAACAGGAGAAACAGAGCTGCTCAGAGGAACTTGGGAATGAGACACCTGACGGCGAGCCGTTCTCCGCTCTCTTAGACGATTGTCCAGGCGGATGGCCAAGGCTATGAGGGACTCGAGATCACCAGCTGGTTCTCGGGTGGCTAACTCATCTTGAAGGGGCTCAGATAACCCTCCCTGAAAGCAGACCCTCAGCGCTTCATCATTCCATCCGCTCCTTGCTGCTATGGTCCGGAAATCAATGGCAAAATCTGCCGTGCTTCGGGGCCCCTGACGGAGAGACAGTAGGCGCTTGGAAGCCTCCCGCCCACTGACAGGATGATCGAACACCCGCTTGAACTCTTCTACAAATGCAGCGTGGGAGTCACAACAGGCCTCCTGGGACTGCCACACCGCAGAAGCCCAGGCGAGCGCCTTGTCTGAAAGAAGGGTAATGATGTAGGCAATCTTGGAACGGTCTGTGGGAAAACTTGAGGGTTGGAGCTCGAAGGTGAGGGAGCATTGGGTGAGGAAACCCTGGCAAGAGCTTGGATCCCCAGAAAAGAGCTTGGGAGGTGGTAGTCGGGGCTCCGCCAACCGAGACGACCTGTCGTCACTGGGGGGTGACCTGGGGGAAGGGAGAGGACCAGGGAGGCGTTCAAAGAGCTGGCGGAGGGAACTCATCATTTCGGCCAGGAGTTGAGAATGACTAGCCATCAGCTCCTCTTGTCGGCTGAGAACGGCTTCATGGCGCTGGAAAGAAGCCTCATGTCGAGTGATCACCGCCAACAGGTCCGGGGAACTGAGTGTTTCTGGGTCCATGATTGACTTGGTTATTCTGTCACAAGCCGGGCTAGAAACTCCGGTCTCAGATGTGGAGAGCTGGGGGTACTACCCCTTAGCCACAGAGGAGGTGTTGTAGGACCCAAATGAAACACCCAAGGCAATACTCCAGGCAAGTAGATTTAATGTTCCAAAACAGGAGGCAAAACAAAACAACTCCACGAGGGAGAAAAACAAACTAAAGATAACTTTGAACAACTTACTAGGACAGACACGGTGGGACAAAGCAGGAGACACATAGTCAGGACGCAATAACCAAGTGAGAAACAAGGGGAAAACACACAGCTAAAATACACAAGGGGAAACAAGGCACAGGTGACCTGGATCAAGCTAATTAGGACACATGAGGAAGAACTAAGGCAGAGGGGAACACAGATGACCTCTAGAGGCCCGGAGACAAACAGGAGGCAGGAAGCTGACACACACGAGGAAGAACTAAGGCAGAGGGGAACACAGATGACCTCTAGAGGCCCGGAGACAAACAGGAGGCAGGAAGCTGACATCCCTCACAGGGAAAGTGTTATAATAGCCTACATTTTGGTGGCATACTGATGAACATAATTGCTTACAAGACAATGAATAGTCCCAGTATTATTGTGAATATACCCTTTATTATAATATGTCCATGTTATCCATCTGATTATCAGTGATGAGGAGTATCTAGATTATTTGATTATTTTAAGCTTTTGTTCCCGTCTATGATTGTATAATCAGCATTGTTATCAAGGCCTAATATGAACAGCTCTGGAGTTCTGGATGTGGTCATCTGGGCACCGGAAAGCATACAGTTCAATCTCATACTGTAATGATATATTTATGAACTATGTTTTAGTGGATTTATAATGTTTATTTTATGTTGGGTCGTGTATGTAAAGTGAGGTAGTCAGGAAAGATGCTGATATTTGGATGTCCTTGGGGCCAGAACCTGTAAGGATATGTAGGTGTCCACAAAACCTGGCCTACTTCCCCTCAGGGTACCTCACCCACTCTACTGTAGTGTAAATATTGAGAAAGGTGTGCCTATGTTGAAGGGGGTGGGCCTTTTGTTTTCATGACTGGTATTCAACAGTAAAATCTCTATAGCCTTCTTCATACAGAGTATGTTTACACGCACACTAATAATTCAATTTAAACTGATTATGGTATGGTAGGCTGAGTATGGCATTAGTCATGTAAACACCTTACTCTGCTTATCTTAATCGGCATAAGGTCATAATCGAAGTAAGCATTGGCCGATTAAAACAGATGAGCCCTAAATGATTAGGTTGCGTAAATGCCTTAATCAGAGTTACAGCAGTGTATTTGATCTGCGCATGTGCTAGCACGAGCAGCGCGAGCTTCCTTCTCTTGCACGAGTAAAGTGAGTTCAGAAAAACTGAAAGTATGCATCTTAGAAAATGTTTTCACATACCAACTTTATATGTCCGAACTCAGAATCAAATAGGCATCACAAAAATAACATGGTCATTGGTCGCTGTGGTAGAACGTTTTTTTGATTGGGGATTTTCTGCATTTATTAAAGTCCGATCAGGTAGCCTGATTTCAGATGTGTCCATGTAAACAGGATTATTAGGGAATAAAGCATGTAAACGTTTAAATCGAACTATTATATTAATCTGTCTCATCATAATCCAAACAACATGTCAGTGTTTATTGTAGATGTGTTGGACATAGAATTGATCATCTAATTTGGTGGACGATTGAAGATTTAGAAAAACTGTCTGTCGGCCCCACATGTTCATTACCCTTCATTAGGGGTAATCATGTGCTGTATGTCTTCTCAAATGAGTCTGCAGCTGCCTGTCTTATAAAAGAGAGCATATGGCCCTAAGGCAACCTCATGATTCCACTATTTATCTGGAAGGCTGTGAAAGACTTCTCTGTATGTGGACTTTTGTCCCTATTAGCATTCCATCTCAAGGGCATCATGGTTTCCAAGACATATGCAAATGACAAATCAATTGCAAGTTGTCACAGGCTCTCTCAAGTCTTGTCTACACTTGCCACTTACATGCGACTTCTGCTATCTGAATACGAAGATCACATTGAAAAGACGGGTCTAGATGTACAAAAGTCGCTTTGTGGTCTGATTGTGTTCAGATCTGGCTGACTACATCAGGAGGTGGTCAGGGATGCATTGTGTGCGGATTTCTCCTCAGTCTGGATGCAATTTGCCTACCGAAAGTGCATACAGTGGGTGACGTCATCAGCACCCTTCCACAAGTCTCCAGACAACGTGTGTTTTGGGACCGAGAGGCACCTTCTCATTATAAAGTCGGAGGAAAGACGTTTCTAGCGTGTGAGGAACGTGTTTGCTGGCCTCATAAATGCTAGTCAGCTAGCTAATATTTAGAAAAACAAGAGTTATCCTAACCCGTTTGAAATCCCTTTAGCGTTGCTTGCTAGCTTGCTGGCTAGCTACAGAGGTTAGCTGGCAAGTTAGCTACAGTAGTTAGCTACTGCCATCAGTTGTTGTGTTATTATCATATTTTGCCTAGTCCACCATTTGTAGAATGCATACTGGCGTTTGAATATAGTGCGGTAACGGACACAATGTGGACACGGTGGACACATTTAAATGTAAATGTAGAGGTATTACATGTTCGGAATTCCATGATCAGAACTCCATTATCAGAATACAAAAGCTGCATGATCTGTCAAGTCTAAATATGGCCTCAGTGAGACTGACATTCTGACCACACCGCTGGCGAAATAAATGTACACATACATGTTATTCATTCATTGGACCCACACTGCTCGCGCGTGTCAACGAGCGTCTGTGTAGCCAGGCGCTAAAATAGAACTTGGTTCTATTTGTGACGCTTTACAAGCCTCTCCCATCTCCCTCCCCCTCAGGAGACTGAAAAGATTTGGCATGGGTCCTCAGATCCTCAAAAAATTATACAGCTGCACCATCGAGAGCATCCTGACTGGTTGCATAACCGCCTGGTATGGCAACTGCTTGGCCTCCGACCGCAAGGCACTACAGAGGGTAGTGCGTACGGCCCAGTACATCACTGGGGCCAAGCTTCCTGCCATCCAGGACCTCTATACCAGGCGGTGTCAGAGGAAGGCCCTCAAAATTGCCAAAGACTCCAGCCACCCTAGTCATAGACTGTTCTCTCTGCTACCGCACGGCAAGCGGTACCGGAGTGCCAAGTCTAGGTCCAAAAGACTTCTCAAAAGCTTCTACCCCCAAGCCATAAGACTCCTGAACAGCTAATCATGGCTACCCGGACTATTTGCACTGCCCCCCCACCCCATCCTTTTTACGCTGCTGCTACTCTGTTAATTGTTTATGCATAGTCACTTTAACTCTACCCACATGTACATATTACCTCAACTACCTCAACTAGCGGGTGCCCCGCACATTGACTCTGCAACGGTACCCCCCTGTATATATAGCCTCCCTACTGTCACTTTATTTTACTTCTGCTCTTTTTTTTCTCAACACTTTTTTTGTTGTTGTTTTTTACTTTTTTTGTTAAAAATAAATGCACTGTTGGTTAAGGGCTGTAAGTAAGCATTTCACTGTAATGTCTGCACCTGTTGTATTCGGCGCATGTGACCAATAAAATTTGATTTGATTTGATTTGATTTGAAAGATGAACTGAGGTCCACACTCCAGTCCAGTTGGTGGTGGTAATGCACCTTAAAGTTGGATGCCAACCACCATATAAAGTCAAAAGAAGAAGAAGAATCCATTACTAGAAACAAACTCCGTTTACACTTTTATCTGTGGATTAATTGTTGGAGTAGAGGAACTTGTGCATTTCAGGTAAAATAACAACCCAATGTTTATATCCCAGGACAAATTAGCTAGCAATGGGGGAATCAGAATTGGGCTGCCTGTGTAAACGCAGCCTTATAGGCTTACCTGCCTGGCCTTCCCATCCCACATCGGAATTGAAAGCACACTTGCTTTTGACATGGAAACATGTTGCTTTTCTCCAAATGCAGGCTGCCTACATCACAGCTGATAGGAATATTTATGACAAGCTTGTAAGCACCTTCCGCTCCACCGTTCCTACGCAACGGGGTTATCTGCGCATAGATCTGTCAGATCCTGGCATGATACAGGTGACCTAGAGTGCCAGGAAACTAATGGTGGCTGGATGCCAGAAAGGGGCTTTTGTGATGGTGATGTTAATGATAAAGGAACATTAATTCAATGCCTAGACTGTTTTGCTAAATAATAATGGAGACTTTGTATAATTTAGTCTAATCGTAAAGGCATCAGGGTGCTGAGAGTGAGATTAAAACAAATTGGTAAAAGGCGCACCAAATAATAAGGGGTCAAAGCATACCCATTCCTCGTAGTGCTTACTGCCATTCTGCAATATATCTTCGAACTGTATGATGCAGTTGGCCACGAAATCGTCATATCCAATTGGCGCGTCGTGAAACACCGACAGTTCGATTTTCCTTCCGTCATGCACCTCCGTAACGAACTCGTCGTTCCACGCAGGGCTGTTGGTTTTCTGTTTGGTGGAGGTTTGGCCCACACGCGAGTCATCCACGTTTAGTGCAATGTATGTGTCTAAGAGAAAAGTCTGGGTCTTTGGGCCAACCGCATGCCTGAGAGACCAAGCTGTCGGTTTCAAGTCCAACGCCTCACAAATCTTGATCTTCAATAACCCATTGAAAACCACCATGGCGGTGATGTAATCCTCCTCAATAGGACTTGGAACAAGAGTGGTTGTTTACAATATAGTCCTTTAACCCAGACACTTCAACAGGTCATAAATAATTTAGCCTAGTTTTATGTAGCGTTTGAATCCTCAAATGAAGACCACGGTTTGAATGGGTTGAGACTTGAATGTAACGGGAAAATGCTGTCCAGTCTCACTCTATTACACACATAGCCTACCTATCGGATGCAAATCAGTCCTTCTGTAACAGTCTAGTGAGAGTAAATCGTCTCGTTTTTGCTCTCTGGCAGTCTTGGTTTTCACAATGATAATCCACATTTGGGGTTTAACCAGACAAAGCCTTTCTTTTGAATATAATAAATAAACGTCTTGCGAAGCTTATATGAAGAAAAAATACGACCATTCAGCAGTTGGAATGACAACAGCCTACCCAAACCGCAACACGACAGATCAAAATCTATCAAAGCTATCTATCCTCGGCAACTCCACTAGGCTCTGGAAACACTCATATTCCACGGTTGGAAGAGACTGCTGCCTCCTCGCCGTGAATTTGGGATGTTTCCCAAACGGGCTACGCGACTTGTGAATTGCTCAAGCAGTGTATAGTTTCAGGTCGACTCTGTTGTGGTTTTCTTGGTTTCTGTTAGCTCCTTATACTCCCAGGCTGTTTTCTCGCCGTTGCTGTTCTTAGTTTCCTGCAGACCTACCTCTTCTTCCCCCGACCGTCTAAACGCTGGTGCAGGAAATGCGCAAAACACGTCAGTTTCTTTCTCTGAGGCGCGCTGCGTCTTGTCTATGCCAGATGGGGGAGTACAACGCAACAGTCAGTGTAGGCGAACCTACCAGGCTGTCAGGACAGAGGCGCATCCCAAGGGCTCAAGTGATAGATACAGGGATATGATGTGCTGGAGTAGGCCTACTCATTACATCATTGTCTTTTCGGAAACATATCGGGGAGGCTCATTGCTGTGTGTGATAGGCCTATCCACCGAGTAGCAAGGTTATTACTGTTACAAGAAGGGGGCTATTGCATCAAAGACATGGACAAGGGGTGGATCATCAGGGTGGTTAGGTATGTCTGGTATTTGCAACAGATGATATTTTTCAGGCCATAACACTGACTATCGCACCTGAATTACACCCATAGCTATAATAATATAAGTCTTTATCTGTTTTCCAAAACATAAAACCATATCATAGCCGATGATTATGATCATAGGGGCTATAGCCTTTGAATGACAATAATACAAGTGTTTAGCATTGGTAACCCATAGGACATTTTTATGGATTGTTTTGCGACCTGATTAATAACCCATAAAATATGAAGATAGCCCACATATCTACATTTTTATTGAGCCATAAATAAAGTGTGTTTGATCCCGACAGTGCATCCCTGTTGTCTGGCCTATAACATCAAATGTCTAATGTATCGACCTTGACACAAGAAGAGCAGTGCCTGCAATGATACAGTGAGGGAAAAAATTATTTGATCCCCTGCTGATTTTGTACGTTTGCCCACTGACAAAGACATGATCAGTCTATAATTTTAATGGTAGGTTTATTTGAACAGTGAGAGACAAAATAACAACAAAAAAATCCAGAAAAACGCATGTCAAAAATGTTATAAATTGATTTGCATTTTAATGAGGGAAATAAGTATTTGACCCCTCTGCAAAACATGACTTAGTACTTGGTGGCAAAACCCTTGTTGGCAATCACAGAGGTCAGATGTTTCTTGTAGTTGGCCACCAGGTTTGCACACATCTCAGGAGGGATTTTGTTCCACTCCTCTTTGCAGATCTTCTCCAAGTCATTAAGGTTTCGAGGCTGACGTTTGGCAACTCGAACCTTCAGCTCCCTCCACAGATTTTCTATGGGATTAAGGTCTGGAGACTGGCTAGGCCACTCCAGGACCTTAATGTGCTTCTTCTTGAGCCACTCCTTTATTGCCTTGGCCGTGTGTTTTGGGTCATTGTCATGCCGGCAGGGATGTAGCTCAGTTGGTAGAGCATGGCGTTTGCAACGCCAGGGTTGTGGGTTCGATTCCCATGGTGGGCCAGTATAAAAAATAATGTATGCACTCACTAACTGTAAGTCGCTCTGGATAAGAGCGTCTGCTAAATGACTAAAATGTAAATGTAATAAAAGACACCTGGGAGCCAGACATCTTTGTGATTGAGAGGGGGTCAAATACTTATTTCCCACATTAAAATGCAAATACATTTATAACGTTTTTCTGGATTTTTTTGTTGTCATTCTGTCTCTCACTGTTCAAATAAAATTACCATTAAAATTATAGACTGATCATTTCTTTGTCAGTGGGCAAACGTACAAAATCAGCAGGGGATCAAATACTTTTTTCCCTCACGAACGAACGATAGATAGATAGATAGATTGATTGATTACAGGCCATGCAACGTTTGCAACCACATATCACTGAGGTTTGCTTGAAAATACCCTTCACTGTTGCATGTCTTTCTGCTGGGAATGCACCACATCTACATTTGCAGTGCAGATTGGCTGTTCATTCAAGTCTCCACCATGTGGAAGGAATGGGGTGTCTGCACAGTTAGGCTTATACATTAATAGTGGAAAATCTAATTCACTATGACCAGTAGGCTTGGCAACATCAATATTTAGAACACAAACTTACAGAGAACAGCTGCCTATATGAATAAAACCACACAATAATTAAAACATGGAAATATCTTTGAAATATCACAAGATGGATCACAAAAGAGTGTTGCTGATCCACACTCAATTATCCATGTTGAACAAAGTGTGGCTACTGTATTGAAATTGAGTATGTTTATCAGGTAGCCTAATAACAGGTAGCCTATATCTCACAATAACAGATATTATGATTATATATATTTGCTACATCTCCTTTTACAACACCTTAAAGCCACTGTCAATCATAAGAGAGTACAACCAACAAAAATGTGATGTCATTAGTAGGCTAAAAATAACTATCCTTTTGTACTTAGACAGTAGACTATATTTTTGTCTCCCTCCCCTATGTTGATACTATTCAATCCTGTAGTCTAGTATTTTACTATGTTGATACTATTAAATCCTGTAGTCTAGTATTTTAACAGGTACATAGTGAACAAATTATAAATCAAACACATAATACAGATGTAGCGTGTTGCAAATAGAATCAATAGGGTCAATAGAGTCAATATGGTCAATAGAGTCAAAGGGGTCAGTAGGGTCAAAGGAGTCAATATGGTCAATAGGGTCAATATGGTCAATAGAGTCAATATGGTCAATAGAGTCAATGTGGTCAATAGGGTCAATGGAGTCAATATGGTCAATAGAGTCAAAATGGTCAATAGAGTCAATATGGTCAATAGAGTTAGTAGGGTCAATAGATTCAATATGGTCAATACGGTCAATAGAGTCAATATGGTCAATAGGGTCAATAGAGTCAATAGTGTCAATATGGTCAGAGTCAATAGGGGCTGTATGCATGCATCACTTCCGCATTGGCGTAAGGATGCTTGGACATTTCCGGTTACCAGAAAAAAACATTAGACAGTGACAGTAGACCGTTATTATGGCAGAGATGAAGTTTACAAGGTGTTTGCTGTAGTTGCCTAATGTATCTGTTAATGATATACGGAGGGTTGTCCGGACATCCAGTACGACACCACGTAGCAAACTGGATAAAGGCTTCAAATTGTACGTTTCTTCTTTTCTTTGCAACTTTGAAGGTAATATGCTAACGCTAGCTAGCCTGAGCTAGAAGCCTTGCTTTGGTGTTTGAGGTCATGACTCCGTCCTGCTTCAGGTTAATCATGCTTTAAATAAAGTTTAATCATGTGTATATACCTCTCACTTCATGTGTTTGTACTTTTATGAAAGTATCAGGTAAAAACAGGGCTACAAATGAGATCTCTGTGAGAGCCCACTGCTACCGCTCAATGAAGAAACTAAAGCCACCACACCAGCTGAGAGTAGGACTAGATTAAGTGACACGTTCAAAGTTCTGTTGAATTTGTTCAAGGTTCCGTTCAACACATGTTTTACTCATTTAATGTTACCACAGCTTTGATTGCCATTGCTAAGAGAACACTTTAGAACTTTAGTGGTTTTCACGATAGCTGAACAGTGGTAGCCTAATACAGACCAGGGTAGCTGAGTGGGAATTGCGATGCTTTGTTGTTGGGTCTGTTGTAAACAAATTGGAGTTTGGTTTGAAATGTAAACAATAATGAGATTACTACTTTTTCCTGACTTGATGACTGCAATGACAGTAACATATTCCACTCAGCTATTCTTCAAACTGCTGATGTTCTACTCAAAACTGTCCTGTCGTCTTTACTTCTTTCTTTATAAACATATGGCCCAACTTCCTTGCTTTTGTACTTGATGTTTCTACTTTTCAAGAGGAATTAGGAGCAAAACATTCACTCTACTGTTGTTATTGGTACTAGGCTACAATGTTGCACCACTCACCTACTGCTCTGCCAATACTGTTTGAAGGTAGGTAAATGGCACAAGACAATAGGTAAGTGGTGGGAGACAGTATAGCCAAGTGGTGCAAGACAGTAGGAAAGTGATGCAGAAAGCACAAAAGTGACACGAGACAGTAGATAAGTTGCTTACACCAGTAAAAAGTAGAAAGAACAAGTTTTGCTCCTGCTGCTGTAGACCCTCGTGTTAGAGCCGATTTGGGCATATTTTGTATAAAAGACTGAACATACTGAGCTCCATGTACATTTGTGTAAATATATTAAATATTAATGTATATGATGAAATATTAGGTATGTACCTTTATGATTTATTTACCGGATTGAGATATATTCATTTGTTATTAGTGTAACTCAGTTTTTGGCCCCCCCTCTTGCCCATTCATTGTACTGTGTTAATTGTGTTAGTATAAAGGCAGGAAGTTGGGCCTTCGGGGGGGGGAGTCCTTGCTAGATGCGGGAGCGGTATAGTTTTTTGACCATATAGACATACAGAAATACAGACAGACAGGTCATATTATATTATGTATTTGCATTTCAAGTAATCTCTGCTTTAAGTTGATTGGAGAATACCTTTTTGTTAGATAAGAAGAATAAACATTTTTTGTTGCACTATATCCCTGGATCTCATTGAATGTTTGGCCGTTTGGAAACGTTGAGTGTGGACTGTATGCGTCCGAAACAACCCCGCTTCAGGCTAGGGCAGTGGCTATGGTAAAGAGGAAAGGAAGCCACTACACCTCGTCTTTCAAAACCCATTAAATTATGCTTCTGTGTATTTCAGAAGACATTGCATGATTCACAGCCAGTTGTGCTTGTTAAAAGCTACTGTTCCTATGTGGCTGGGTGTGGGATATTTTACATTTACATTTTAGTCATTTAGCAGACGCTCTTATCCAGAGCGACTTACAGGAGCAATTAGGGTTAAGTGCCTTGCTCAAGGGCACATTTACGTCATTTAGCAGACGCTCTTATCCAGAGCGACTCACAAATTGGTGCATTCACCCTATAGCCAGTGGGATAACCACTTTACAATTTTGGGGGGTAGAAGGATTACTTTATCCTATCCCAGGTATTCCTTAAAGAGGTGGGGTTTCAAATGTCTCCCGGAAGGTGGTGAGTGACTCCGCTGTCCTGGCGTCGTGAGGGGAGCTTGTTCCACCATTGGGGTGCCAGAGCAGCGAACAGTTTTGACTGGGCTGAGCGGGAACTATGCTTCCGCAGAGGAAGGGAGCCAGCAGGCCAGAGGTGGATGAACGCAATGCCCTCGTTTGGGTGTAGGGACTGATCAGAGCCCGAAGGTACAGAGGTGCCGTTCCCCTCACTGCTCCATAGGCAAGCACCATGGTCTTGTAACGGATGCGAGCTTCAACTGGAAGCCAGTGGAGTGTGCGGAGGAGGGGGGTGACGTGAGAGAACTTGGGAAGGTTGAACACCAGACGGGCTGCGGCGTTCTGGATGAGTTGTAGGGGTTTAATGGCACAGGCAGGGAGGCCAGCCAACAGCGAGTTGCAGTAATCCAGACGGGAGATGACAGGATATGCAATAATTTGGTTGCATTACTATATCAGACTGCCCATTACTCTGAATGTGGCATGTCTGTCGTCCCTCCTGTACTTTCGTGCACTGAAACAGAGCAGAAATGGCATAAACCACGAACAATGCTTTGTATCATTTCAATACTAGACAGTTGTGTCACGTGCATACTAGCATGTTAGCATCCTTATTGACAGTTATACAACATCTTAGAACATTTGGCACTAAGGTCAGAAACTGGACCACGCACACGTCAGTCCTTTTGCTTACTGCTCTTCTCAGTATTTTAAAATACAATGAATGCGCTAGTAGATAGCCTAGATCTAGATAGTTTTAGATAGAGACTTTACTCATCCCGAGGGAAATTCAAGGTTTCCAGTAGCTTACAACAACACACATCACACATGCAACATTTAAACAGATAATAATACTAGTCATTGTTGACAGCTCAAATACATAGGCCTATATATTAAACACATTGGACATTTTAATTTACCTTGTGAAAAACCTTAGGTCATCATCAGATCCAGCAAACCGCTCCAAGCAGAACTTGCTGCTGATAGTTATCTCCTCAATTTGATTTCGGAGCCTTGCTATCTCTACACTAAGTTCTTCATTGTGGTCAGGGGACATATCCAACGCAGCAGGTTCAGAACTGTTGCAGTAGTCATGGTCAGGAGGACAGTCCAATTCCACAGAAGGATCATTCATGGTTTCTGTGTTGGGACGCTCAGTCCTTTCCCAAACTCCGGGCCGTGGGGCTGGAAGACTGAAATTGTTCCATTGAAACAGCACTGGAACAGCTCCCTTCTTCAGACGTCTTCGCCCAGCTGGAGTCGGAGGCTCTATCACATCTTCACTTAGAAAGTGTCGGCTGCAGACTCGTGTGTTTATTGTAAGAAAGTTGACTCGTCGAATGTTAATCACCCACCGTTTATGTAATTCACTGTCTTTGGGAAAAGTAAAAAAAAAAACGAACAGAAGAATTGCATCTAGCAGAAACTGTACATTGCGGCACACAGCAGTGATGGCTGGAAGAGCTGTCATCCCGTTTTTGAAAGGACACTTTCGTACGTTTACACGTCATTGTGTTATAAGTCAAGACAAAATATTACAAGTAAAAACATTAACATAAACATTAAGATAAACAACAACAACAACGAAAATGAACCGTTTCGGATGTTTTTCACGACAAGCATTCAATGCTAGCATACGGTAGCACAGCATTCTACGATAACCGGAAGTTTACATCCATCCTGAGATTTACCCGGAAATACGTCATGCTCACCTGTGCATATCGCCTATTGAGTCAGTAGGGTCAATATGGTCAATAGAGTCAATATGGTCAATAGAGTCAATCGGGTCAATAGTCAAAGGAGTCAATAGAGTCAATATGGTCAATAGAGTCAAAGAGGTCAGTAGAGTCAATGGAGTCAATGGAGTCAATAGAGTCAATGTAGTCAATATGGTCAATAGAGTCAATGGAGTCAATATGGTCAATAGAGTCAATAAGGTCAATGGAGTCAATGGAGTCAATAGGGTCAATGGAGTCAATATTATAAATAGAGTCAATATGGTAAATAGAGTCAATATGGTCAATAGGGTCAATGGAGTCATTAGAGTCAATATGGTCAATAGGGTTAATAGCGTTATATGGTCAATATGGTCATTGTCAATGGAATCAATATGGTCAATATGGTCATAGAGTAAATATGGTCAATAGAGTCAATAGGGTCAATAGAGTCAAAGGAGTCAATAGGGTCAATAGAGTCAATAGAGTCGATATGGTCAATAGAGTCAATAGAATCAATGGAGTCAATATGGTCAATAGAGTCAGTAAGGTCAATGGAGTCAATATAGTCAATAGGGTCAATGGAGTCAGTATGGTCAATAGAGTCAATGGAGTCAATATGGTCAATAGAGTCAATAGGGTCAATGGAGTCAATATACTCAATAGGGTCAATGGAGTCATTAGAGTCAATATGGTCAATAGGGTCAATAGAGTTAATATGGTCAATATGGTCATTGTCAATGGAATCAATATGGTCAATATGGTCATAGAGTAAATATGGTCATTAGAGTCAATAGTGTCAAAGGAGTCAATAGGGTCAATAGTCAATATGGTCAATAGAGTCAATAGAATCAATGGAGTCAATATGGTCAATAGTGTCAGTAAGGTCAATGGAGTCAATATAGTCAATAGGGTCAATGGAGTCAGTATGGTCAATAGAGTCAATGGAGTCAATATGGTCAATAGAGTCAATAGGGTCAATGGAGTCAATATACTCAATAGGGTCAATGGAGTCAATATGGTAAATAGAGTCAATATGGTAAATAGGGTCAATATGGTCAATATGGTCAATAGAGTTAATATGGTCAATATGGTCAAATTGCCAATGGAGTCAATAGAGTCAATATGGTCAATAGCGTCAATAGAGTCAATAGTGAATAGAGTCAATAGAGTCAATATAGTCAATAGGGGCAATTGAGTCAATATGGTCAATATGGTCAAGTTGTCAATGGAGTCAATATGGTCAAAAGAGTCAATAGGGTCAATATGGTAAATAGAGTTAATATAGTCAATAGAGTCAATATGGTCAATAGAATCAATAGGGTCAATGGAGTCAATAGAGTCAATATGGTCACTAGGGTCAATAGAGTCAATACAGTCAATATGGTCAATAGAGTCAATATGGTCAATATGGTCAATATGGTCAATAGAGTAAATATGGTGAAAAGAGTTAGTAGTGTCAGTCGGGTCAATAGAGTCAATAGGGTCAATATGGTCAGAGTCAATAGGGTCAATTGAGTCAAGAGTCAATAGGGTCAATAGAGTCAATATGGTCAATAGAGTCAATAGTGTCAATGGAGTCAATAGAGTCAATATGGTAAATAGAGTCAATATGGTCAATATAGTCAATAGGGTCAATAGAGTCAATAGAGTCAATAGGGTCAATAGAGTCAAAGGAGTCAATATGGTCAATAGAGTCAATATGGTCAATAGAGTCAAAGGGGTCAGTAGAGTCAATGGAGTCAATGGAGTCAATGTAGTCAATAGAGGCAATGTAGTCAATATGGTCAATAGAGTCAATGGAGTCAATATGGTCAATAGAGTCAATAAGGTCAATGGAGTCAATGTAGTCAATATGGTAAATAGAGTCAATATGGTAAATAGAGTCAATATGGTCAATAGAGTCAATATGGTCAATAGAGTCAATATGGTCAATAGGGTCAATGGAGTCAATAGAGTCAATAGGGTCAATAGAGTTAATATGGTCAATATAGTCATTGTCAATGGAATCAATATGGTCAATATGGTCAATAGAGTAAATATGGTCAATATAGTCAATAGGGTCAATAGAGTCAAAGGAGTCAATAGGGTCAATATGTTCAATAGAGTCAGTAAGGTCAATGGAGTCAATATAGTCAATAGGGTCAATGGAGTCAGTATGGTCAATATAGTCAATGGAGTCAATATGGTCAATAGAGTCAATAGGGTCAATGGAGTCAATATAGTCAAAAGGGTCAATGGAGTCAATATAGTCAATAGAGTCAATATGGTAAATAGAGTCAATATGGTAAATAGAGTCAATATGGTCAATAGAGTAAATATGGTCAATAGAGTCAATGGAGTTAATGTGGTCAATAGAGTCATTTACATTTTACATTTTAGTCATTTAGCAGACGCTCTTATCCAGAGCGACTTACAGGAGCAATTAGGGTTAAGTGCCTTGCTCAAGGGCACATTAACGTCATTTAGCAGACGCTCTTAGCCAGAGCGACTCACAAATTGGTGCGTTCACCCTATAGCCAGTGGGATAACCACTTTACAATTTGGGGGGGCGGGTAGAAGGATTACTTTATCCTATCCCAGGTATTCCTTAAAGAGGTGGGGTTTCAAATGTCTCCGGAAGGTGGTGAGTGACTCCGCTGTCCTGGCGTCGTGAGGGAGCTTGTTCCACCATTGGGGTGCCAGAGCAGCGAACAGTTTTGACTGGGCTGAGCGGGAACTATGCTTCCGCAGAGGAAGGGAGCCAGCAGGCCAGAGGTGGATGAACGCAATGCCCTCGTTTGGGTGTAGGGACTGATCAGAGCCTGAAGGTACAGAGGTGCCGTTCCCCTCACTGCTCCATAGGCAAGCACCATGGTCTTGTAGCGGATGCGAGCTTCAACTGGAAGCCAGTGGAGTGTGCGGAGGAGGGGGGTGACGTGAGAGAACTTGGGAAGGTTGAACACCAGATGGGCTGCGGCATTCTGGATGAGTTGTAGGGGTTTAATGGCACAGGCAGGGAGGCCAGCCAACAGCGAGTTGCAGTAGTCCAGCCGGGAGATGACAAGTGCCTGGATTAGGACCTGTGCCGCTTCCTGTGTAAGGCAGGGTCGTACTCTCCGAATGTTGTAGAGCATGAACCTGCAGGAGCGGGTCACCGCCTTGATGTTGGCGGAGAACAACAGGGTGTTGTCCAGGGTCACGCCTAGGCTCTTCGCACTCTGGGAGGAGGACACAGCGGAGTTGTCAACCGTGATGGCGAGATCATGGAACGGGCAGTCCTTCCCCGGGAGGAAGAGCAGCTCCGTCTTGCCAGGGTTCAGCTTGAGGTGGTGATCCGTCATCCATACTGATATGTCTGCCAGACATGCAGAGATGCGATTCTAGAGTCAATATGGTCAATAGAGTCAATAGAGTCAATAGAGTCAATAGGGTCAATAGAGTCAAAAGAGTCAGTAAGGTCAATGGAGTCAATATAGTCAATAGGGTCAATGGAGTCAATATGGTCAATAGAGTCAATATGGTCAATAGAGTCAATATGGTCAATAGAGTCAATAGAGTCAATATGGTCAAAAGAGTTAATATGGTCAATATGGTCAAATTGTCAATGGAGTCAATAGAATCATTAGGGTCAATAGAGTCAAAGGAGTCAATATGGTCAAAAGAGTCAATATGGTCAATGGGGTCAGTGGAGTCAATGGAGTCAATAGAGTCAAAGGAGTCAATAGAGTCAATGGAGTCAAGAGTCAATGTGGTCAATAGTGTCAATATGGTCAATGGAATCAATAGAGTCAATATAGTCAATAGAGTCAATATGGTCAATAGAGTCAATAGAGTCAATAGAATCAATGGAGTCAATATGGTCAATAGAGTCAATATGGTCAATAGAGTCAATAGAGTCAATAGAGTCAATAGGGTCAATATGGTCAATAAAGTAAATATGGTCAATAGAGTCAATATGGTAAATAGGGTCAATATGGTCAATATGGTCAATAGAGTTAATATGGTCAATATGGTCAAATTGCCAATGGAGTCAATAGAGTCAATATGGTCAATAGCGTCAATAGAGTCAATAGTGAATAGAGTCAATAGAGTCAATATAGTCAATAGGGGCAATTGAGTCAATATGGTCAATATGGTCAAGTTGTCAATGGAGTCAATATGGTCAAAAGAGTCAATAGGGTCAATATGGTAAATAGAGTTAATATAGTCAATAGAGTCAATATGGTCAATAGAATCAATAGGGAAAATGGAGTCAATAGAGTCAATATGGTCACTAGGGTCAATAGAGTCAATACAGTCAATATGGTCAATAGAGTCAATATGGTCAATATGGTCAATAGAGTAAATATGGTGAAAAGAGTTAGTAGTGTCAGTAGGGTCAATAGAGTCAATAGGGTCAATATGGTCAGAGTCAATTGAGTCAATAGGGTCAATTGAGTCAAGAGTCAATAGGGTCAATAGAGTCAATATGGTCAATAGAGTCAATAGTGTCAATGGAGTCAATAGAGTCAATATGGTAAATAGAGTCAATATGGTCAATATAGTCAATAGGGTCAATAGAGTCAATAGAGTCAATAGGGTCAATAGAGTCAAAGGAGTCAATATGGTCAATAGAGTCAATATGGTCAATAGAGTCAAAGGGGTCAGTAGAGTCAATGGAGTCAATGGAGTCAATGTAGTCAATAGAGGCAATGTAGTCAATGTGGTCAATAGAGTCAATGGAGTCAATATGGTCAATAAAGTCAATAAGGTCAATGGAGTCAATGTAGTCAATATGGTAAATAGAGTCAATATGGTAAATAGAGTCAATATGGTCAATAGAGTCAATATGGTCAATAGAGTCAATATGGTCAATAGGGTCAATGGAGTCAATAGAGTCAATAGGGTCAATAGAGTTAATATGGTCAATATAGTCATTGTCAATGGAATCAATATGGTCAATATGGTCAATAGAGTAAATATGGTCAATATAGTCAATAGGGTCAATAGAGTCAAAGGAGTCAATAGGGTCAATATGTTCAATTGAGTCAGTAAGGTCAATGGAGTCAATATAGTCAATAGGGTCAATGGAGTCAGTATGGTCAATATAGTCAATGGAGTCAATATGGTCAATAGAGTCAATAGGGTCAATGGAGTCAATATAGTCAATAGGGTCAATGGAGTCAATATAGTCAATAGAGTCAATATGGTAAATAGAGTCAATATGGTAAATAGAGTCAATATGGTCAATAGAGTAAATATGGTCAATAGAGTCAATGGAGTTAATGTGGTCAATAGAGTCAATATGGTCAATAGAGTCAATATGGTCAATAGAGTCAATAGAGTCAATAGGGTCAATAGAGTCAAAAGAGTCAGTAAGGTCAATGGAGTCAATATAGTCAATAGGGTCAATGGAGTCAGTATGGTCAATAGAGTCAATGGAGTCATTATGGTCAATAGAGTCAATATGGTCAATAGAGTCAATATGGTCAATAGAGTAGATATGGTCAATAGAGTCAATATGGTCAATAGAGTCAATAGAGTCAATATGGTCAAAATAGTTAATATGGTCAATATGGTCAAATTGTCAATGGAGTCAATAGAATCATTAGGGTCAATAGAGCCAAAGGAGTCAATATGGTCAAAAGAGTCAATATGGTCAATGGGGTCAGTGGAGTCAATGGAGTCAATAGAGTCAAAGGAGTCAATAGAGTCAATGGAGTCAAGAGTCAATGTGGTCAATAGTGTCAATATGGTCAATGGAATCAATAGAGTCAATATAGTCAATATGGTCAATAGAGTCAATAGAGTCAATAGAGTCAATAGAATCAATGGAGTCAATATGGTCAATAGAGTCAATATGGTCAATAGAGTCAATAGAGTCAATAGAGTCAATAGGGTCAATATGGTCAATAAAGTAAATATGGTCAATAGAGTCAATAGGGTCAATAGAGTCAAAGGAGTAAATATGGTCAATAGAGTCAATAGGGTCAATAGCGTCAATAGGGTCAATATGGTCAATAGAGTCAATATGGTCAATAGAGTCAATATGGTCAATAGAGTCAATGGAATCAATATGGTCAATAGAGTCAATAGGGTCAATAGAGTCAATAGGGTCAATATGGTCAATATGGTCAATAGAGTCTGTAAGGTCAATGGAGTCAATATAGTCAATAGGGTCAATGGAGTCACTATGGTCAATAGAGTCAATGGGGTCAGTAGAGTCAATAGAGTCAATAGAGTCAATGGATTCAATAGAGTCAATAGAGTCAATAAGGTCAATGGAGTCAATGTAGTCAATAGGGTCAATGGAGTCAATATGGTAAATAGAGTCAATATTGTCAATAGAGTCAATATTGTCAATAGAGTCAATATGGTCAATAGGGTCAATGGAGTCAATTGAGTCAATAGGGTCAATAGGGTCAATAGAGTCAATATGGTCAATATGGTCATTGAGTCAATATGGTCAATAGAGTAAAATGGTCAATAGAGTCAATAGGGTCAATAGAGTCAATAGAGTCAAAGGAGTCAATATGGTCAATAGAGTCAATAGGGTCAATAGTGTCAATAGGGTCAATATGGTCAATAGAGTCAATATGGTCAATAGAGTCAATAGAGTCAATAGAGTCAATGGAATCAATATGGTCAATAGAGTCAATAGGGTCAATATAGTCAATGGAGTCAATATAGTCAATAGGGTCAATGGAGTCACTATGGTCAATAGAGTCAATCGGGTCAGTAGAGTCAATAGAGTAAATTGATTCAATAGAGTCAATATGGTCAATAGAGTCAATAAGGTCAATGTATTCAATGTAGTCAATAGGGTCAATGGAGTCAATATGGTAAATAGAGTCAATATGGTAAATAGTCAATATGGTCAATATAGTCCATATGGTCAATAGGGTCAATGGAGTCAATATGGTCAATAGGGTCAATAGAGTCAATATGGTCAATATGGTCATTGAGTCAATATGGTCAATAGAGTAAATATGGTCAATAGAATCAATGGAGTCAATATGGTCAATAGAGTCAATAAGGTCAATGGAGTCAATGTATTCAATACGGTCAATGGAGTCAATATGGTAAATAGAGTCAATATGGTCAATAGTGTCAATATGGTCAATAGGGTCAATGGAGTCAATTGAGTCAATATGGTCAATAGGGTCAATAGAGTCAATATGGTCAATATGGTCATTGAGTCAATATGGTCAATAGAGTCAATAGGGTCAATAGAGTCAATATGGTCAATAGAGTCAATTGCGTCAATAGAGTGAATATAGTAAATCGAGTCAATATGATCATATTGGCTATAGGGTCAATATGGTAAATAGAGTAAATATGGTCAATATTGTCAATAGAGTCAGTAGAGTCAATAGGGTCAGTAGAGTCAATATGGTCAATATTATCAATAGAGTCAATTAAGTCATTATGGTCAATAGAATCAATAGGGTCAATGGAGTCAATAGAGTCAATATAGTCAATAGAGTCAATATGGTCAATGGAGTCAATAGGGTCAATATTGTAAATAGAGTTAATATAGTCAATAGAGTCAATATGGTAATAGAATCAATAGGGTTAATATAATCAATAGGGTCAATGGAGTCAATAGAGTCAATAGGGTCAATAGAGTCAATAGAGTCAATATGGACAATATGGTCAAGTTGTCAATAGAGTCAATATGGTCAATAGAGTAAATATGGTCAATAGAGTTAGTAGTGTCAGTAGGGTCAATAGAGTCAATAGGGTCAATATGGTCAGAGTCAATTGAGTCAATAGGGTCAATATGGTCAATAGAGTCAATAGAGTCAATTGGTTCAATAGGGTCAATAGAGTCAATATGGTCAATAGAGTCAATAGAGTCAGTAGGGTCAATAATGTCATTAGGGACAATATGGTCAAAATGGTAAATAGGGTCAATATCGTCAATATGGTCAATAGAGTCAATATGGTTAATAGGGTCAATATAGTCAACATGATCAATAGAATCAATAGGGTCAATATGGTAAATAGAGTTAATATAGTCAATAGAATCAATATGGTCAATGGAATCAATAGGGTCAATTGAGTCAATAGAGTTAATATGGTCAATAGGGTCAATAGTCTCAATATGGTCAATAGAGTCATAATGGTCAATATGGTCAAATTGTCAATGGAAACAATAGAGTCAATAGAGTCAATATGGTCAAGTTGTCAATGGAGTCAATAGGGTCAATAGAGTTAGCAGTTTCAGTAGGGTCAATAGAGTCAATAGGGTCAATATGGTCAGAGTCAATTGAGTCAATAGGGTCAATAGGGTCAATAGAGTCAGTAAGGTCAATGGAGTCAATATAGTCAATAGGGTCAATGGAGTCACTATGGTCAATAGAGTCAATCGGGTCAGTAGAGTCAATAGAGTAAATGGATTCAATAGAGTCAATATGGTCAATAGGGTCAATATGGTCAATGGAGTCAATATAGTCAATAGAGTCAATATGGTCAATAGAGTCAATAAGGTCAATGGAGTCAATGTATTCAATAGGGTCAATGGAGTCAATATGGTAAATAGAGTCAATATGGTCAATAGTGTCAATATGGTCAATAGGGTCAATGGAGTCAATTGAGTCAATATGGTCAATAGGGTCAATAGAGTCAATATGGTCAATATGGTCATTGAGTCAATATGGTCAATAGAGTCAATAGGGTCAATAGAGTCAATATGGTCAATAGAGTCAATTGCGTCAATAGAGTGAATATAGTAAATCGAGTCAATATGATCATATTGGCTATAGGGTCAATATGGTAAATAGAGTAAATATGGTCAATATTGTCAATAGAGTCAGTAGAGTCAATAGGGTCAGTAGAGTCAATATGGTCAATATTATCAATAGAGTCAATTAAGTCATTATGGTCAATAGAATCAATAGGGTCAATGGAGTCAATAGAGTCAATATAGTCAATAGAGTCAATATGGTCAATGGAGTCAATAGGGTCAATATTGTAAATAGAGTTAATATAGTCAATAGAGTCAATATGGTAATAGAATCAATAGGGTTAATAGAATCAATAGGGTCAATGGAGTCAATAGAGTCAATAGGGTCAATAGAGTCAATAGAGTCAATATGGACAATATGGTCAAGTTGTCAATAGAGTCAATATGGTCAATAGAGTAAATATGGTCAATAGAGTTAGTAGTGTCAGTAGGGTCAATAGAGTCAATAGGGTCAATATGGTCAGAGTCAATTGAGTCAATAGGGTCAATATGGTCAATAGAGTCAATAGAGTCAATTGGTTCAATAGGGTCAATAGAGTCAATATGGTCAATAGAGTCAATAGAGTCAGTAGGGTCAATAATGTCATTAGGGACAATATGGTCAAAATGGTAAATAGGGTCAATATCGTCAATATGGTCAATAGAGTCAATATGGTTAATAGGGTCAATATAGTCAACATGATCAATAGAATCAATAGGGTCAATATGGTAAATAGAGTTAATATAGTCAATAGAATCAATATGGTCAATGGAATCAATAGGGTCAATTGAGTCAATAGAGTTAATATGGTCAATAGGGTCAATAGTCTCAATATGGTCAATAGAGTCATAATGGTCAATATGGTCAAATTGTCAATGGAAACAATAGAGTCAATAGAGTCAATATGGTCAAGTTGTCAATGGAGTCAATAGGGTCAATAGAGTTAGCAGTGTCAGTAGGGTCAATAGAGTCAATAGGGTCAATATGGTCAGAGTCAATTGAGTCAATAGGGTCAATAGGGTCAATAGAGTCAGTAAGGTCAATGGAGTCAATATAGTCAATAGGGTCAATGGAGTCACTATGGTCAATAGAGTCAATCGGGTCAGTAGAGTCAATAGAGTAAATGGATTCAATAGAGTCAATATGGTCAATAGGGTCAATATGGTCAATGGGGTCAATATAGTCAATAGAGTCAATATGGTCAATAGAGTCAATAGAGTCAATAGAATCAATGGAGTCAATATGGTCAATAGAGTCAATATGGTCAATAGAGTCAATAGGGTCAATATGGTCAATAAAGTAAATATGGTCAATAGAGTCAATAGGGTCAATAGAGTCAATAGGGTCAATAGAGTCAAAGGAGTCAATATGGTCAATAGAGTCAATAGGGCCAATAGCGTCAATAGGGTCAATATGGTCAATAGAGTCAATATGGTCAATAGAGTCAATAGAGTCAATAGAGTCAATGGAATCAATATGGTCAATAGAGTCAATAGGGTCAATATGGTCAATAGAGTAAATATGGTCAATAGAGTCAATAGGGTCAATAGAGTCAATAGGGTCAATATGGTCAATATGGTCAATAGAGTCAATATGGTCAATGGAGTCAATATGGTCAATAGAGTCAGTAAGGTCAATGGAGTCAATATAGTCAGTAGGGTCAATGGAGTCACTATGGTCAATAGAGTCAATCGGGTCAGTAGAGTCAATAGAGTAAATGGATTCAATAGAGTCAATATGGTCAATAGAGTCAATAAGGTCAATGGAGTCAATGGAGTCAATGGAGTCAATGTAGTCAATAGGGTCAATGGAGTCAATATGGTAAATAGTCAATATGGTCAATATAGTCCATATGGTCAATAGGGTCAATGGAGTCAATAGAGTCAATATGGTCAATAGGGTCAATAGAGTCAATATGGTCAATATGGTCATTGAGTCAATATGGTCAATAGAGTAAATATGGTCAATAGAGTCAATGGAGTCAATATGGTCAATAGAGTCAATAAGGTCAATTGAGTCAATGTAGTCAATAGGGTCAATGGAGTCAATATGGTAAATAGAGTCAATATGGTAAATAGAGTCAATATGGTCAATAGAGTCAATATGGTCAATAGGGTCAATAGAGTCAATATGGTCAATAGGGTCAATAGAGTCAATATGGTCAATATGGTCATTGTCAATGGAATCAATAGAGTCAATATGGTCAATAGAGTAAATATGGTCAATAGAGTCAATAGAGTCAATAGGGTCAATAGAGTCAATAGGGTCAATAGAGTCAATAGGGTCAATAGAGTCAATAGGGTCAATGGAGTCAATAGGGTCAATAGAGTCAATTGCGTCAATAGAGTGAATATAGTAAATCGAGTCAATTTGATCAATATGGTCTATAGGGTCAATATGGTGAATATAGTCAATATGGTCAATATTGTCAATAGAGTCAATAGGGTCAGTAGAGTCAATAGGGTCAGTAGAGTCAATAGGGTCAGTAGAGTCAATAGGGTCAATAGAGTCAATATGGTCAATAGAGTCAATGGAGTCAATAGAGTCAATATTGTCAATAGGGTCAATATGGTCAATATGGTCATTGTCAATGGAATCAATAGAGTCAATATGGTCAATAGAGTAAATATGGTCAATAGAGTCAATGGAGTCAATATGGTCAATATAGTCAATAGGGTCAATAGAGTCAATAGAGTCAGTAAGGTTAATGGAGTCAATATAGTCAATAGGGTCAATGGAGTCAGTATTGTCAATAGAGTCAATGGAGTCATTATGGTCAATAGAGTCAATATGGTCAATAGAGTCAATATGGTCAATAGAGTCAATAGAGTCAATATGGTCAAAAGAGTTAATATGGTCAATATGGTCAAATTGTCAATGGAGTCAATAGAATCATTAGGGTCAATAGAGTCAATATGGTCAATAGAGTCAATGGAGTCAATAGAGTCAATATTGTCAATAGGGTCAATATGGTCAATATGGTCATTGTCAATGGAATCAATAGAGTCAATATGGTCAATAGAGTAAATATGGTCAATAGAGTCAATGGAGTCAATATGGTCAATATAGTCAATAGGGTCAATAGAGTCAATAGAGTCAGTAAGGTTAATGGAGTCAATATAGTCAATAGGGTCAATGGAGTCAGTATGGTCAATAGAGTCAATGGAGTCATTATGGTCAATAGAGTCAATATGGTCAATAGAGTCAATATGGTCAATAGAGTCAATAGAGTCAATATGGTCAATAGAGTCAATAGAGTCAATATGGTCAAAAGAGTTAATATGGTCAATATGGTCAAATTGTCAATGGAGTCAATAGAATCATTAGGGTCAATAGAGTCAAAGGAGTCAATATGGTCAATAGAGTCAATATGGTCAAAAGAGTCAATATGGTCAATAGAGTCAATGGGGTCAGTAGAGTCAATGGAGTCAATGGAGTCAATGGAGTCAATGGAGTCAATAGAGTAAATGGAGTCAAGAGTCAATATGGTCAATAGAGTCAATAAGGTCAATGGAGTCAATATGGTAAATCGAGTCAATATGGTCAATAGAGTCAATAGGGTCAATATGGTCAATGGAGTCAATATGGTCAATAGAGTCAATAGAGTCAATAGAATCAATGGAGTCAATATGGTCAATAGAGTCAATATGGTCAATAGAGTCAATAGAGTCAATAGGGTCAATATGGTCAATAGAGTAAATATGGTCAATAGAGTCAATAGGGTCAATAGAGTCAATAGGGTCAATAGAGTCAAAGGAGTCAATAGAGTCAATGGAATCAATATGGTCAATAGGGTCAATATAGTCAATGGAGTCAATATAGTCAATATGGTCAATGGAGTCACTATGGTCAATAGAGTCAATCGGGTCAGTAGAGTCAATAGAGTAAATGGATTCAATAGAGTCAATATGGTCAATAGAGTCAATAAGGTCAATGGAGTCAATGTAGTCAATAGGGTCAATGGAGTCAATATGGTAAATAGAGTGAATATGGTAAATAGTCAATCTGGTCAATATAGTCCATATGGTCAATAGGGTCAATGGAGTCAATAGAGTCAATATGGTCAATAGGGTCAATAGAGTCAATATGGTCAATATGGTCATTGAGTCAATATGGTCAATAGAGTAAATAAGGTCAATAGAATCAATGGAGTCAATATGGTCAATAGAGTCAGTAAGGTCAATGGAGTCAATATAGTCAATAGGGTCAATGGAGTCACTATGGTCAATAGAGTCAATGGGGTCAGTAGAGTCAATAGAGTAAATGGATTCAATAGAGTCAATAAGGTCAATGGAGTCAATGTAGTCAATAGGGTCAATGGAGTCAATATGGTAAATAGAGTCAATATGGTAAATAGAGTCAATATGGTCAATAGAGTCAATATGGTCAATAGGGTCAATGGAGTCAATTGAGTCAATATGGTCAATAGGGTCAATAGGGTCAATAGAGTCAATATGGTCAATATGTTCATTGAGTCAATATGGTCAATAGAGTCAATAGGGTCAATAGAGTCAATATGGTCAATAGAGTCAATTGCGTCAATAGAGTGAATATAGTAAATCGAGTCAATATGATCAATATGGTCTATAGGGTCAATATGGTAAATAGAGTCAATATGGTCAATATTGTCAATAGAGTCAGTAGAGTCAATAGGGTCAGTAGAGTCAATATGGTAAATAGAGTCAATATGGTAAATAGAGTCAATATGGTCAATAGGGTCAATGGAGTCAATAGAGTCAATATGGTCAATAGGGTCAATAGAGTCATTATGGTCAATAGAATCAATAGGGTCAATATACATTTACATTACATTTTAGTCATTTAGCAGACGCTCTTATCCAGAGCGACTTACAGGAGCAATTAGGGTTAAGTGCCTTGCTCAAGGGCACATTTACGTCATTTAGCAGACACTCTTATCCAGAGCGACTCACCAATTGGTGCGTTCACCCTATAGCCAGTGGGATAATATAGTCAATAGAGTCAATATAGTCAATAGAGTCAATATGGTCAATGGAGTCAATATGGTCAATAGGGTCAATATTGTAAATAGAGTTAATATAGTCAATAGAGTCAATATGGTTAATAGAATCAATAGGGTTAATAGAATCAATAGGGTCAATGGAGTCAATAGAGTCAATAGGGTCAGTAGAGTCAATATAGTCAATATGGTCAATATGGTCAATTAAGTCAATAGGGTCAATAGGGTCAATAGAGTCAAAGGAGTCAATAGAGTCAATAGAGTCAATATATTCAATATGGTCAAGTTGTCAATGGAGTCATTATGGTCAATAGAGTAAATAGTGAAGAGTCAATAGAGTCAATATAGTCAATATGGTCAAGTTGTCAATGGAGTCAATATGGTAAATAGAGTTAATGTAGTCAATAGAGTCAATATGGTCAATAGAATCAATAGGGTCAATGGAGTCAATAGAGTCAATATGTTCAATAGGGTCAATAGAGTCAATAGAGTCAATAGGGTCAATAGAGTCAAAGGGGTCAGTAGAGACAATATTGTCAATATGGTCAATAGAGTCAAAGGAGTCAATAGGGTCAATAGTCAAAGGAGTCACTATGGTCAATAGAGTCAATATGGTCAATAGAGTCAAAGGGTCAGTAGAATCAATGGACACACACTGGTGTTACACTAAAGTACACACACTGTTGTTACACTAAAGTACAAACACTGGTGTTACACTAAAGTTCACACACAGACACACACTGGTGTTACACTAAAGTACACACACTGGTGTTTCACTAAAGTACACACACTGGTGTTACACTAAAGTACACACACAGACACACACTGGTGTTACACTAAAGTACACACACTGTTTTTACACTAAAGTACACACACTGGTGTTACACTAAAGTACACACACTGGTGTTACACTAAAGTACACACACTGGTGTTACACTAATGTACACACACTGGTGTTACACTAAAGTACACACACTGGTGTTACACTAATGTACACACACTGGTGTTACACTAAAGTACACACACTGTGTTGCTAAGCAGCAATGCGTCTTTGTTATTGAAGACTTGATCCTCAGAGAGAGAGAGAGACCGACCGACCGACTGACCGACCGACCGACCGACCGACCGACAGACCGACCGACCGACCGACCGACCGACAGACACCGACCGACCGACCGACCGACCGACCGACCGGATTTTTAAGACAATTGAGACATGGATTGTGTATGTGTGCCATTCAGAGTGTGAATGGACAAGACAAAATATTTAAGTGCCTTTGAACGGGATATGGTAGTAGATGCCAGGCTCACCGGTTTGTGTCAAGAACTGCAACGCTGCTGGGTTTTTCACACTCAACAGTTTCCTGTGTGTATCAAGAATGGTCCACCACCCAAAGGACATGCAGTCAACTTGACACATTTGTGGGAAGCATTGGAGTCAACATGGGCCAGCATCCCTGTGGAACGCTTCCGACACCTTGTAGAGTCCATACCCCCAATTAATTCAGGCTGTTCTGAGGGGGGTTGAATCTCCAAAAACAAACACTTAATATAAACTTGTCAACAAACCAGCCAGCTGCAAAAAAAGTTCTGAAATGTCATGGCCATTGGTTACAAACTGTATAACATTAGTATAACATTAGCTAATTAATTTACTATATAAGCTAATACACCATGATGATGTAGATTATAAGATATTTTTAACCAAAAAGAGCTTCTGGATATCAGGACAGCGATTACTCACCTCGTATTGGACAAAGATTTTTTCTTCAACGAGGCGGCCGCGAAGGATATCCTACAGACACCCGACAAGGCCCAAATCCCTGTCATTCGCATGAGGAAGAGACGGAGATATCGTGGACGTAGGTCGGGATGCCTTGTAAGGATCCGACGGCGAGTGAGTAAACTGCCGCTCCGATCAATCCTATTAGCCAATCTTCAATCATTGGAGAACAAATTGGATGACCTAAGATTACGTGGCTGAACGACGACATGAATAACATACAGCTAGCGGGCTATACGCTACATCGGCAGGATAGAACGGCTGACTCCGGTAAGACAAGAGGTGGCGGTCTGTGTATATTTGTAAACAACAGCTGGTGCACGGAGTGCCAAGTCTAGGTCCAAAAGACTTCTCAACAGCTTCTACCCCCAAGCCATAAGACTCCTGAACAGCTAATCATGGCTACCCGGACTATTTGCACAATTATTTATGCATAGTCACTTTAACTCTGCCCACATGTACATATTACTTCAACTACCTCAACTAGCCGGTGCCCCCGCACATTGACTCTGCACCGGTACCCCCCTGTATATATAGCCTCCCTACTGTTATTTTATTTTACTTCTGCTCTTTTTTTCTCAACACTTTTTTTGTTGTTGTTTTATTTTTACTTTTTTTGTTAAAAATTAATGCACTGTTGGTTAAGGGCTGTAAGTAAGCATTTCACTGTAATGTCTGCACCTGTTGTATTCGGCGCATGTGGCCAATAACATTTGATTTGATTTTATTTGATTGTAGGAACTGCTGACACACTCCAGCCACATGAGGTCTAGCATTGTCTTGCATTAGGAGGAACCCAGGGCCAACCGCACCAGCATATGGTCTCACAAGGGGTCTGAGGATCTCATCTCGGTACCTAATGGCAGTCAGGCTACCTCTGGCGAGCACATGGAGGGCTGTGCGGCCCCCCAAAGAAATGCCACCCCACACCATGACTGACCCACCGCCAAACCGGTCATGCTGGAGGATGTTGCAGGCAGCAGAACGTTCTCCACGGCGTCTCCAGACTCTGTCACGTCTGTCACATGTGCTCAGTGTGAACCTGCTTTCATCTGTGAAGAGCACAGGGCGCCAGTGGCGAATTTGCCAATCTTGGTGTTCTCTGGCAAATGCCAAACGTCCTGCACGGTGTTGGGCTGTAAGCACAACCCCCACCTGTGGACGTCGGGCCCTCATGCCACCCTCATGGAGTCTGTTTCTGACCGTCTGAGCAGACACATGCACATTTGTGGCCTGCTGGAGGTCATTTTGCAGGGCTCTGGCAGTGCTCCTCCTGCTCCTCCTTGCACAAAGGTGGAGGTAGCAGTCCTGCTGCTGGGTTGTTGCCCTCCTACGGCCTCCTCCACGTCTCCTGATGTACTGGCCTGTCTCCTGGTAGCGCCTCCATGCTCTGGACACTACGCTGACAGACACAGCAAACCTTCTTGCCACAGCTCGCATTGATGTGCCATCCTGGATGAGCTGCACTACCTGAGCCACTTGTGTGGGTTGTAGACTCCGTCTCATGCTACCACTAGAGTGAAAGCACCGCCAGCATTCAAAAGTGACCAAAACATCAGCCAGGAAGCATAGGAACTGAGAAGTGGTCTGTGGTCACCACCTGCAAAACCAGTCCTTTATTGGGGGTGTCTTGCTAATTGCCTATAATTTCCACCTGTTGTCTATTCCATTTGCACAACAGCATGTGAAATTTATTGTGAATCAGTGTTGCTTCCTAAGTGGACAGTTTGATTTCACAGAAGTGTGATTGACTTGGAGTTACATTGTGTTGTTTAAGTGTACCCTTTGTTTTTTTGAGCAGTGTATTTTTGTCATGAGGAAAGAAACTCAAAAAGGGTGATTATATTAATTAACAAAAACATTAATCAGATTGTGCAAACTGGGCAAACAGACCCTCAAGGAAAATGGATCCTTTTAAATATGCTATTGTACCAAAAACCGATCTGGTTAATTAATCTGGGCCAAATAATGATGATCCACACTATAATAATCTATTGAGCTCAAAAGTAACAAATTAATCAATTATTATGGTGGGAGATTAAAATACGGTTTTAAGTACCTCAATGGATCGTAAAGGAAATCACACTACAAACTATCACCCTCATGCACTTAAGGAGATCATGAATATCATGGATACATTAGAACTAGTGGATACATGGAGGCTTAAATATCCTGACCTAGTGAGATATACATGGAGGAGGCTCAATCAAGCTAGTCATATTGACTACTTCTTGATCTCATTCTTGCTGGGATCAAAAGTATAAAAAGTATTCATAGGAGACAGAATGCGATCGGACCATCATCTAATTGGCCTCTTACAGAATTTCCACGTGGAAAGGGATATTGGAAATTTAATCAAAGTCTACTGGAGGACACTTTGTTCTTAACTAAGACAAAATAATTCATAATTGACTTTATTCTGCACAACATAGGAACAGCAGATCCCCTTATTGTATGCAATACTTTTAAGTGTTGGTCCCATGTTTCATGAGCTGAAATAAAATATTCCAGAAATGTTCCATACGCACAAAAGGCTTATTTCTCTTAAATGTTGTGCACAAATTTGTTTACATCCCTGTTAGTGAGCATTTCTCCTTTGCCAAGATAATCAATCCACATGACATGTGTGGCATATCAGGAAACTGATTAAACAGCATGATCATTACACAGGTACACCTTGTTCTGGGGACAATAAAAGGCCACTCTAAAATGAGCAGTTTTATCACAAATCACAATGCCACAGATGTCTCAAGTTTTGAGGGAGCGTGCAATTGGCATGCTGACTCAGGAATGTCCACCAGAGGTGTTGCCAGAGAATTGAATGTTCATTTCTCTACCACAAGAGAATTTGGCAGTACGTCCAACCGGCACACAACCACCGACCACGTATAACCACACCAGCCCAGGACCTCCACATCTGACTTTTTCACCTGCAGGATCATCTGAGACCAGCCACCCAGACAGCTGATGAAACTGAGGAGTATTTCTGTCTGTAATAAAGCCCTTTTGTGGGGAAAAACTCATTCTGATTGGCTGGGTCTGGCTCCCCAGTGGGTGGGCCTGGCTCCTAAGTGGGTGGGCCTATGCCCTCCCAGGCCCACCCATGGCTGCGCCCCTGCCCAGTCATGTAATGAATTCATTTCAATTGACTGATTTCCTTATATGAACTGTGTAACTCAGTAAAATCGTTGAACCTGTTGCATGTTGCGTTTATGTTTTTGTTCAGTATACTTTTAGAGGCCATTCAATACAATACTCATCATTAAAACAAAAGCAGTTTAGGTCAAAAGAGATTAGACTAGTAAAGGAAATAGAGGAAATAACAGTGCAGGTAGATGGTAATGGAAACTGTACTATAGAGGCACATAGTAGATATTATAGGTTAGAGGAAAAACAAAAATAATTGAAGGAACGTATTCAAGAACGATCAAGTGCAATTTGTTACAAAAATAAAGCCAATTGGATGGAAAATTGTGAAAAATGCTAAACATTTTTCTTGAATCTTCAACATAGAAATGCTACCAAAAATAATTGACCGAAACTCGTTACAAATGACGGAGTCATCCATGATTTACCAAATTATATTTTGAAAGAGGAAGCAAAGTATTTTAAGCATATTTTTTATTTTCAGTCTCCTCCACCTCCAGTGAATGATGTTAACTGTAAGGATTTCTTTCCTCATAATAATAATGTAAAATTAACAAATGTACAGAAAGACCTGTGTGAAGGCCAATTTACAGAGGAGGAACTTCTTGAGGCAATTCAATCTTTTCAGTCTAGAAAAAAACACCAGGGCTTGATGGTATACCAGTAGAGATATATTAGACCTTTTTCGATTTACTCAAAGATCCATTATTAGCAGGTTTTAACCAGTCCTATAAAAATGGTAGACTTTCAGGTACTATACAAGGTCTGATTTCATTACTACTGAAACAGGACCCAGGTGGTAAGTATAAAGATTCAGTCCATTTAAAAAACTGGAGGCCTATTACACTTCAATGTTGTGATGCAAAAATCCTGGCGAAATGCATAGCACATAGAATTAAAAAGGTTTTACCAGATATTATTCATTCTAATCAGACAGGTTTTTTACATGGATGATACATTGGAGATAATATACAACAATTACTTGAAACAATTTAACATTATGAAACATCAAAGAATGTATCAAACCAGTTGCCGTGATACGTTTTTTGTTGTTCTGCACTCTCCTCAAACAATAGCATGGTATTTTTTCACTGTAATAGCTACTGTAAATTGGGCAGTGCAGTTACACTACCATTCAAAAGTTTGGGGTCCTTGTTTTCGAAAGAAAGCTATTTTGTTGTCCATTAAAATAACATCAAATTGATCAGAAATACAGTGTAGACATTGTTAATGTTGTAAATGGCTATTGTAGCTGGAAATGGCTGATTTTTAATGGAATATCTACATAGGCGTACAGAGGCCCATTATCAGCAACCATCAGTCCTGTGTTCCAATGGCACGTTGTGTTTGCTAATCCAAGTTCATCATTTTAAAAGGCTAATTGATCATTAGAAAACCCTTTTGCAATTCTGTTAGCACAGCTGAAAACTGTTGTGCTGATTAAAGAAGCAATAAAACTGGCCTCCTTGAGACTAGTTAAGTATCTGGAGCATCAGCAATTGTGGGTTCGATTCCAGGCTCAAAATGGCCAGAAACAAATAACTTTCTTCTGAAACTCGTCAGTCTATTCTTGTTCTGAGAAATGAAGGCTATTCCATGCGAGAAATTGCCAAGAATCTGAAGATCTCGTACAACGCTGTGGACTACTCCCTTCACAGAACAGTGCAAACTGGCTCTAACCAGAACAGAAAGAGGAGTGGGAGGCCCCAGTGCACAACTGAGCAAGAGGACAAATACCTTAGAGTGTCTAGTTTGAGAAACAGACGCCTCACAGGTCCTCAACTGGCAGCTTCATTAAATAGTAACCGCAAAACACCAGTTTCAACGTCAACAGTGAAGAGGCGACTCCGGGATGCTGACCTGCTAGGCAGAGTTGCAAAGAAAAAGCCATATCTCAGACTGGCCAATAAAAATCATCTTAATCTTTTATTTTTATTGGCTTTTATTTTTCTTATTTTCCGAAGAGAGAAAAACAAAACAAAAAAACAAAGAGTGGGTGTTCCTAATGTTTTGTACACTCAGAAAACTCATCATTATTATCATCACCATCAATCAAATTTATTTAAATCAGCAGATATCACAAAGTGCTTATACAGAAACCCAGCCTAAATCCCAAAACAGCAAGCAATGCAGAAGTAGAAGCACTGTGGCTAGAAAAAACTCCCCAGATAGGGAGAAACCTCGGAAGAAACCTAGAGAGGAACCAAGCTCTGAGGGGTGACCAGTCCTCTTCTGGCTCTGCCAGGTGAAGATTATAAGAGTACATGGCCATTAAGGCCAGATCGTAGTAGTGCACTATATAGGTTTTAGGGTGCCATTTGGGACGCACCCCGTAACTCTGAGAGCCCTACATATGGGTGTTGTGGTAGATTACAGACGCAAAGACAACGTGTGTCCTCTGTGTCCGACAGACACAACATGGAGGACAGACAGATTTGTTTGTGCAAGTCGACCCAGGATACCCAGAGTGCTGGTTACCCAGAGTGCTGGCGGTTGAGGTTGCCCCTAACCACATAACTAGGATCAGATTACCCATCCCTATAACCTAACCATTTAATTAGGAGGATGAAACAATGGTCTTGTTCAACATTGCAGGCGACTGCAGACTGACTGATCTACAAATCATCTTGTATCATCAATAACTATTATAGTGACTATTTGTAGATCAGTCAGTCATCACAATTTTCCCAAAATGCGTTTGATGCACTTGAACACATTCAATATCTGAACCTGTATCAGAGGCTAGGGGATACATCTACACCACCCAGTGGTAACATCCATGTAGAGAGAGAGCGGAAGACAGGAGAGGAGGTGGGTTCAGTCTGGATTGGAAGTGCTTCTGTTAGTGTTATTGTTGCTGGCAAAACTGAAACTACGGAGTGTCTCAGGTTGTTCCAGTTATTAAACAGTTTATCAAACATCCATAAACATGGATTAAAATCGATTTAATATCCCAGTATCTGAAGACTGTTGGACAGCATCTGCTTGTTAAAGGTTGTACTGAAAACCTGGACCGGAGTATAAATTTGAGAGAATACAGCGTACTGTTTAGTCCTTTTGTAACACTGGTTCCATATGGTTGGTAGTTAGCTAGTACCTCTGCTTGTTGAGGCAATGGTTTGCCCAGAGAGTGGCTCAAGGTATTTCTACATGCCTTTACCAGTGTTCTGATCGGGAGGGTGAGTGGCTTTAGGCCATATTTTGTTTCACAGTAGCAGGCAGCCTTGGCCTACCAGTAGCCTGTTTCCCAGGATAAATCCTGATTTTGGATTAAGTTCATTTTGATATTGGTTTCATTAGAGAACTTAATTTTTGTTAATTGTTTGTTTTTGTAGGCTAAGTCATTTAGCCTATTTTGCAGACATTATGAAATGTGCCTCTACCACCGGTACACATCGACCACTATTATGTTAATAAAACCAAAAATGTTTCACATTTATCCTTTGCCTCTGTCCTGCCTGCCCTAAGACATGTTTACCCCTTTCACAGGTAGGCTACATTTGAGGTAAATTTGTTTGAGAGTTTCAGTATAGTGTTTCAAGAACTCAGGCCTTAGGCCTATAAGGACAGCAGTAAAGGTCTACATAAAATGGCTAGTGTAGGCTTAGACTATGACCCCATTTGCTGGTTTCAACAGTAGGCCTAAGAGTGGGTTGGTTTCATAATGGTTAGAAATGAAACATTGAGAATATCTCTCACCACCTGCAACAACCCCCAAGAGGCCGGCGAAAGTTCTGCCAGGTGAGAAGAAACCAGCGCTAAACCTAAGGGAACTTAAGAGTCCAAGGAGTCTAAACCCAAAGCACCTCGCAAACCAGTGGCAAGGAAGCCCCAAGCTCCCCGAGCCCCCCAAGCTCCCAGAGCCCCCAAAGCTCCCCGAGCCCCCAAAGCTCCCAGAGACCCTAAAGCTCCCAGAGCCCCTAAAGCTCCCAGAGCCCCTAAAGCTCCCCAAGCCCCCAAAGCTCCCAGAGCCCCTAAAGCTCCTAGAGCCCCCAAAGCTCCCAGAGCCCCTAAAGCTCCCAGAGCCCCTAAAGCTCCCAGAGCCCCTAAAGCTCCCCAAGCCCCCAATGCTCCCAGAGCCCCTAAAGCTTCTAGAGCCCCCAAAGCTCCCAGAGCCCCTAAAGCTCCCAGAGTCCCCAAAGCTCCCAGAGCCCCTAAAGCTCCCAGAGTCCCCAAAGCTCCCAGAGCCCCTAAAGCTCCCAGAGCCCCCAAAGCCCCCAGAGCCCCTAATGCTCCCCGAGCCCCCAAAGCTCCCAGAGCCCCTAAAACTTCTAGAGCCCCCAACGTTCCCAGAGCCCCTAAAGCTCCCAGAGCCCCTAAAGCTCCCAGAGCCCCTAAAGCTCCCAGAGCCCCCAAAGCTCCCAGAGCCCCTAAAGCTCCTAGAGCCCCCAAAGCTCCCAAACCCCCTAAAGCTCCCAGAGCCCCTAAAGCTCCCTGAGACCCCAAAGCTCCCAGAGCCCCTAAAGCTCCTAGAGACCATAATGCTCCCAGAGCCCCCAAAGCTCCCAGAGCCCCCAAAGATCCCAGAGCCCCCAAAGCTCCCAGAGCCCCTAAAGCTCCTAGAGACCCAAAAGCTCCTAGAGCAACAAAGGAAATGTGAAGCAGCAGGCTCGGTTAGAGGAAGAGGCTGGAGGAGCCAATCAGATTAACTCCATCTGTGATGCAACAGAGTCGTTAGAGGAAGAGGCTGGAGGAGCCAATCAGACTAACTCCATCTGTGATGCAACAGAGTCGTTAGAGGAAGAGGCTGGAAGAGCCAATCAGACTAACTCCATCTGTGATGTAGCGGAGTCACATCAGTCAGCCAGGGTCAAGGAGGAGGTAAGAGTCCTGAAAACACTGCACCTGTTTAGTAATCTGTTATTATTTTAGTAATGGTATTGTGTTGTGTATGGTATTCTGGCCTGCTGGCTCCCCTTCCTCTGCGGAAGCACAGTTCCCGCTCAGCCCAGTCAAAACTGTTCGCTGCTCTGGCACCCCAATGGTGGAACAAGCTCCATCACGACGTCAGGACAGCGGAGTCACTGACCACCTTCCAGAGACACTTGAAACCCTACCTCTTTAAGGAATACCTGGGATAGTATAAAAATAACCCTTGTGCAGCTGGTGTTGGAGGAGATCTGGTGAGGAACCTTTTACTAGGGAGATATACCAGTTTATTAGACTGGAATATAATATTTAACTTGTTTTACTACTACACCATAAGTAAAATGTCTGCATAAATAACATATAGCATGAGCTAGACTGGTTTACAATCAGTCAGTGCTGTGACAGTACATAACCACTAGATGGAGCCATCAGACAAGCTTTGTATTCTTATGTTGGTTGGCGGTTGTATGTGTGTGTGTGTGTGTGTGTGTGTGTGTGTGTGTGTCTGTGTATGTATGTGTGTGTGTGTGTGTGTGTGTGTGTGTGTGTGTGTGTGTGTGTGAGCATCAATGCATGTTTTTCACTCATGTTTGCATCTGTGTGATTATACCCATCTATCAGCCAAACTGTGAAGAAGGAGGGTCCTGACTGCTGACCTGGAGCAGGCTCTGAGGATCTAAAGGAGGGGGTCCTGACTGCTGACCTGGAGCTGGCTCTGAGGAACTAAAGGAGGAGGTCCTGACTGCTGACCTGGAGCAGGCTCTGAGGAACTAAAGGAGGGGGTCCTGACCGCTGACCTGGAGCAGACTCTGAGGAACTAAAGGAGGGGGTCCTGACTGCTGACCTGGAGCAGGCTCTGAGGAACTAAAGGAGGGGGTCCTGACTGCTGACTTGGAGCAGGCTCTGAGGAACTAAAGGAGGGGGTCCAGACTGCTGACCTGGAGCAGGCTATGAGGAACTAATGGAGGGGATCCTGACTGCTGACCTGGAGCAGGCTCTGAGGAACTAAAGGAGGGGTCCTGACTGCTGACCTGGAGCAGGCTTTGAGGAACTAAAGGAGGGGGTCCTGACTGCTGACCTGGAGCAGTCTCTGAGGAACAAAAGGAGGGGGTCCTGACTGCTGACCTGGAGCAGGCTCTGAGGAACTAAAGGAGGGGGTCCTGACTGCTGACCTGGAGCAGGCTCTGAGGAACTAAAGGAGGGGGTCCTGACCGCTGACCTGGAGCAGACTCTGAGGAACTAAAGGAGGGGGTCCTGACTGCTGATCTGGAGCAGGCTCTGAGGAACTAAAGGAGGGGGTCCTGACTTCTGACTTGGAACAGGCTCTGAGGAACTGAAGGAGGGGGTCCTGACTGCTGACCTGGAGCAGACTCTGAGGAACTAAAGGAGGGGGTCCTGACTGCTGACCTGGAGCAGGCTCTGAGGAACTAAAGGAGGTAGTCCTGACCGCTGACCTGGAGCAGACTCTGAGGAACTAAAGGAGGGGGTCCTGACTGCTGACCTGGAGCAGGCTCTGAGGAACTAAAGGAGGGGGTCCTGACTGCTGACCTGGAGCAGGCTCTGAGGAACTAAAGGAGGGGGTCCTGACTGCTGACCTGGAGCAGGCTCTGAGGAACTGGACCACCTGGCGAGTGAAAGAGGTCTACTTAGTAGTGCTGAGCAATTAACCGAAATGTCCGTTATTTTTTGTTTTTTATACAACTAATTGACAGACCTCAGTTCAATTGTTTTAATTCCATTTGTATTTGTAAATGTTTGAGCTCAATGCACAGTTTCTGTAGAGATTAATCAGATTAAGCCTGCACTGTGCGATGTAGTAAGGAGTTGTAGTTTCCAACAGGCCAATATTCTACACAGTTTAGCGCAGAAAATGTGGAAATTACTACTATGACCATAATCCATTGCGTGCCCGCCTACTTGTCCGGTCTGTGTGGAGCACTGAGCTGTAATAAGAACTTGTGAAGTAGACACAGAGACTGAGAGAAGACAGAACGAGCTATCAAGAGGGATAGATAGCAGTTGCTTCTCGAGGCATCTCTACCTGAAAATACATGATCTAAGTGACTGATAGTTGGTATTCAGCAGTCATAAAAATATGCCTTATTTACTTTGAGGAACTACTAAAATAGTGATTTAGTCAGACAGCATAGGCAGCAGCTCTATAGAGATGAGATGATGACTTGGAATGAAATTGTCACGCCTGTCTGTGAGATGCGGTAAACAAAGTCAGGCGCAGGACACAGAACTCTCGGATACGTACTTTTAATACGAAAAGGATCCAAAGGGACACAGAAAATAACTCCACGCAGGGAGGAAATAACCCGCTCACAAAATAGACAACCGTGAAGGGGAAAACAATCACACACAAAGTACAGATGAGAGACAGGGGTAATTATAAGGGAAACAATTAACATAATGACGAACAGGTGTAAACAATACAGACAAAACTAAACAAACACCGATAACATCGAACGGCAGTAGCTAGTACTCCGGGGACGACGAACGCCGAAGCCTGCCCGAGCAAGGAGGAGGAGCAGCCTCGGCAGAATCCGTGACAGTACCCCCGCCTTGACGCCGTGCGCCGACCCCGGCCTCGGGGACGGCCAGGAGGACGCGGAGCAGGGCGAGTTGGGTGACTCCGGTGGAACTCTGTCAACAGGGAGGGATCTAGGATGTCCCTCCTAGGGACCCAGCACCGTTCCTCCGGACCGTTGCCCACACCTCCTCCAACGATACCACCACCATCGGCTACTCCTATCGTCTCACATCCGGAGTCCAGTGGGATTCGGCTCTCGCTCCCGAGGGCTTATGATGGCACCGCAGCCGGGTGTCAGGGTTTCCTGCTCCAGGTGGAACTTTACCTGGCAACCATTCACCCGGCACCCTCGGGATACGAGAGCGTGTCCGCCCTCATCTCCTGTCTGTCCGGCAAGGCACTGGAGTGGGCCAACGGCGAGTGGGGAGGGATAGACGCCGCTACTGTGAACTATGCGGAGTTCACCCGCCGCTTCAGGGCAGTGTTCGATCATCCCCCGGAGGGGAAGGCGGCGGGTGAACGTCTATTCCACCTCAGACAAGGGAGGAGGAGCGCACAGGAATTCGCACTGGACTTCCGGACTCTGGCTGCCAATTCGGGATGGAATGAGAGGGCCCTCATCGACCACTACAGATGCAGCCTGAGGGAGGACGTTCGTCGAGAGCTGGCCTGCAGGGACACCAACCTAAGCTTCGATCAGCTGGTGGACATGTCGATTCGCTTGGATACCCTGTTGGCTACCCGCGGACGTCCAGCGCTGGGGCCGTTCATTCCATCCCCCAGCACCTCCGAGCCGAGCCCTATGGAGCTCGGGGGTGCTGGTAGTAGGGAGGCCAGGAAGGAGGCTGTCCCCTGCACCAACTGTGGCCGCCGAGGACACACGGCGGTTCGGTGCTGGGGAGGGTCTCCTCGGATTTGAGGCAGCAGGCAGCGCACTGATGAGTCATTCCTGGTGAGTAAGGTCCCAACTCACCCAGAGCTCTCTGCTGTTCATATGTGTATCCAAGTGATGTTTCCAGAAGTTTCTTCTTACTCCCAGCATAAGGCGCTAGTCGATTCAGGCGCAGCTGGGAATTTTATCGATCTCCATTTCTCATATAAGTTAGGGATCCCTATATTACCAGTCGATGTGCCCTTCCTTATCCATGCCCTAGATAGCCGGCCTTTGGGGTCGGGATTGATTAGGGAGGTCACAGCGCCACTGAAGATGAAAACGCAGAAGGGTCATGAGGAGACTATACAGTTGTATTTAATTGACTCTCCTGCGTTTCCAGTGGTGTTGGGACTTCCCTGGTTAATATCGCATGACCCCAACATTTCATGGCAACAGAGGGCTCTCAAGGGATGGTCTGATCAGTGTGTGGGGCGGTGTGTAGGTGTTTCCGTAGGGGCAACGACGGTGGAGAGTCCGAACCAAATGCTCACAATGCACATTCCTCCTGAGTATGCCGATTTGGCAAGCGCCTTCTGTAAGAAGAAGGCGACTCAATTACCACCTCATCGACAGGGGGATTGTGCGATAGACCTCCAGGTTGGCGCGGCGCTCCCTCGCAGCCATGTGTATCCTCTGTCTCAGGAGGAGACGGCTGCTATGGAGACATACGTCGCCAAATCCTTGAGACAGGGATACATACGGCCTTCCACTTCTCCTGCGTCCTCAAGTTTCTTTTTTGTGAAGAAGAAGGATGGGGGTTTCCGCCCGTGTATTGATTACCGTGGTCTCAATCAGATCACTATTAAATACAGCTATCCTCTCCCTCTGATTGCTAGTATGACGGAGTCATTACACAGGGCGCGCTTCTTCACAAAATTGGATCTCAGGAGCGCTTACAACCTGGTGCGCATTCGGGAGGGAGATGAGTGGAAAACAGCCTTCAGTACCACCTCGGGTCACTATGAGTACCTCGTCATGCCATACGGTCTAATGAATGCTCCTTCAGTCTTCCAATCATTTGTAGACGAGATTTTCCGGGATTTGCATGGACAGGGGGTAGTGGTGTATATTGATGACATTCTGATATACTCCGCTACACGTACCGAGCATGTGTCCCTGGTACGTCGGGTGCTGGGTAGACTGTTGGAGCATGATCTGTATGTGAAGGCAGAGAAATGTCTGTTTTTCCAGGAGTCCATCTCCTTCCTGGGACACCGGTTGTCTGCGTCAGGGGTGGAGATGGAGATTGACCGCGTTTCAGCCGTGCGTAATTGGCAGACTCCAACTACAGTAAAGGAGGTGCAGCGGTTTTTGGGTTTTGCCAATTACTACCGGAGGTTTATCCGGGGTTTTGGACAGGTAGCAGCTCCCATTACCTCCCTGCTAAAGAGGGGCCCGGTGCGTTTGCAGTGGTCGGCTGAGGCGGACAGGGTGTTTAGTCATTTGAAGGACCTGTTCACCTCAGCTCCGGTGCTGGCACATCCGGATCCCTCTTTGGCGTTCCAAGTCGAGGTGGATGCGTCCGAGGCGGGGATCGGTGCTATCCTGTCTCAGCGCTCGGGCACGCCTCCAAAACTCCGCCCCTGTGCTTTCTATTCTAAGAAGCTCAGTCCAGGAGAGTGCAATTATGACGTGGGGGATAGGGAGCTGCTAGCTGTGGTCCAGGCCCTGAAGGTGTGGAGACATTGGCTTGAGGGGGCTAACCACCCTTTTCTCATTCTGACTGACCATCGTAACCTGGAGTACATCCGGGCAGCGAAGAGACTGAACCCTCGTCAGGCTAGGTGGTTCATGTTTCTGGCCCGGTTTGTCTTTAAGATCACGTATATCCCCGGGTCACAGAACGTTAAGGCAGACGCCCTGTCCCGACGATATGACACAGAGGAGAGGTCCATTGAGCCCACTCCCATACTACCGGAGTCTTGTCTCGTGGCACCGGTGGTGTGGGAGGTCGACACGGAAATCGAGCGGGCGTTATGTACCGACCCTTCTCCCCCAGAGTGTCCAGAGGGACGGAAGTACGTGCCGCTCGAGGTCCGTGACCGACTGATTTATTGGGCTCACACGTCACCCTCCTCTGGTCATCCTGGTATTGGTCGGACGGTGCACTGTCTTAGCGGGAAGTACTGGTGGCCCACCTTAGCTAAGGACATGAGAGTTTACGTTTCTTCCTGCTCGGTGTGCGCCCAGTGTAAGGCGCCTAGACACCTGCCCAGGGGGAAGTTACAACCTCTCCCCGTTCCACAACGGCCGTGGTCTCACCTGTCGGTGGATTTTGTCACGGACCTTCCCCCCTCCCAGGGGAATACCACGATCTTGGTCGTTGTGGATCGGTTTTCTAAGGCCTGCCGTCTCATCCCTATGCCAGGTCTTCCTACAGCCCTACAAACGGCCGAAGCCCTGTTTACTCACGTTTTTCGGCACTACGGGGTGCCTGAGGAAATAGTGTCTGATCGGGGTCCCCAGTTCACCTCTAGAGTGTGGAGGGCGTTTATGGAACGTTTGGGGGTCTCGATCAGCCTTACCTCGGGTTTTCACCCTGAGAGTATTGGGCAGGTGGAGAGAGTAAACCTAGATGTGGGTAGGTTTCTGAGGTCCTACTGCCAGGACTGGCAGGAGGAGTGGTCGGGGTATATTCCCTGGGCAGAGATAGCCCAAAACTCACTCCGCCACTCCTCCACTAATCTCACTCCTTTTTCAGTGTGTGTTGGGCTATCAGCCGGATCTGGCACCCTGGCATTAGAGCCAGATCGAAGCTCCTGTGGTGGATGAATGGTTTCGGCGCTCGGAGGAGACATGGAACGCTGTGCACGTCCATCTGCAGCGGGCCATCAGACGGCAAAAGGCGAGCACCGATCGCCACCGCAGTGAGGGTCCGGTTTATGCACCGGGAGATCGGGTCTGGCTCTCGACCAGAAACCTGCCCCTTCACCTGCCCTGCCGGAAGCTGGGCCGGCGGTTTGTGGGGCCATTTAAAGTCCTGAGGAGATTGAACGAGGTATGTTATAGGTTACAGCTGCCTGTTAATTATCGGTCCGGAGGTACTGACCCGAGGTGGTACTGAAGGATGTTTTCCACTCATCTCCCTCCCGAATGCGCACCAGTTTGTAAGCGCTCCTGAGATCCAATTTTGTGAAGAAGCACGCCCCGTGTAATGACTCCGTCATACTAGCAATCAGAGGGAGAGGATAGCTGTATTTAATAGTGATATGATTGAGACCACGGTAATCAATACACGGGGCGTAAACCCCCATCCTTCTTCTTCACAAAAAAGAAACTTGAGGACGCAGGAGAAGTGGAAGGCCGTATGTATCCCTGTCTCAAGGATTCGGCGACGTATGTCTCCATAGCAGCCGTCTCCTCCTGAGACAGAGGATACACATGGCTGTGAGGGAGCGCAACGCCAACCTGGAGGTCTATCGCACAATCCCCCTGTCGATGAGGTGGTAATTGAGTCGCCTTCTTCTTACAGAAGGCGCTTGCCAAATCTGCATACTCAGGAGGAATGTGCATTGTGAGCATTTGGTTCGGACTCTCCACCGTCGTTGCCCCTACGGAAACACCTACACACCGCCCCACACACTGATCAGACCATCCATTGAGAGCCCTCTGTTGCCATGAAATGTTGGGGTCATGCGATATTAACCAGGGAAGTCCCAACACCACTGGAAACGCAGGAGAGTCAATTAAATACAACTGTATAGTCTCCTCATGACCCTACTGCGTTTTCATCTTCAGTGGCGCTGTGACCTCCCTAATCAATCCCGACCCCAAAGGCCGGCTATCTATGGCATGGATAGGGAAGGGCACATCGACTGGTAATATAGGGATCCCTAACTTATATGAGAAATGGCGATCGATAAAATTCCCAGCTGCGCCTGAATCGACTAGCGCCTTATGCTGGGAGTAAGAAGAAACTTCTGGAAACATCACTTGGATACACATATGAACAGCAGAGAGCTCTGGGTGAGTTGGGACCTTACTCACCGGGAATGACTCATCAGTGCGCTGCCTGCTGCCTCGAATCCGAGGAGACCCTCCCCAGCACTGAACTGCCGTGTGTCCTCGGCGGCCACAGTTTGTGCAGGGGACAGCCTCCTTCCTGGCCTCCCTACTATCAGCACCCCCGAGCTCCATAGGGCTCGGCTCGGAGGTGCTGGGGGATGGAATGAACGGCCCCAGCGCTGGACGTCCGCGGGTAGCCAACAGGGTATCCAAGCGAATCGACATGTCCACCAGCTGATCGAAGCTTAGGTTGGTGTCCCTGCAGGCCAGCTCTCGACGAACGTCCTCCCTCAGGCTGCATCTGTAGTGGTCGATGAGGGCCCTCTCATTCCATCCCGAATTGGCAGCCAGAGTCCGGAAGTCCAGTGCGAATTCCTGTGCGCTTCTCCTCCCCTGTCTGAGGTGGAATAGACGTTCACCCGCCGCCTTCCCCTCCGGGGGATGATCGAACACTGCCCTGAAGTGGCGGGTGAACTCCGCATAGTTCACAGTAGCGGCGTCTATCCCTCCACACTCGGCGTTGGCCCACTCCAGTGCCTTGCCGGACAGACAGGAGATGAGGGCGGACACGCTCTCGTATCCCGAGGGTGCCGGGTGAATGGTTGCCAGGTAAAGTTCCACCTGGAGCAGGAAACCCTGACACCCGGCTGCGGTGCCATCATAAGCCCTCGGGAGCGAGAGCCGAATCCCACTGGACTCCGGATGTGAGACGATAGGAGTAGCCGATGGTGGTGGTATCGTTGGAGGAGGTGTGGGCAAACCTCCTCTCTCCCATCGTCCCAAAGTGTTCATAACGTTATCCATAGCGGCACCAAGATTTTGGAGCATCACTGCCTGTTGTAGGACGCTCTCCTCGAGTGATCCAGTCGGTGCCGTCGCTCCTGCTGACTCCATGGTAAGGTGTGTGATTCTGTCTCGCCTGTCTGTGAGATGCGGTAAACGAAGTCAGGCGCAGGACACAGAACTCTCGGATACGTACTTTTAATACGAAAAGGATCCAAAAGGACACGCAGGGAGGAAATAACCCGCTCACAAAATAGACAACCGTGAAGGGGAAAACAATCGCACACAAAGTACAGATGAGAGACAGGGGTAATTATAAGGGAAACAATTAACATAATGACGAACAGGTGTAAACAATACAGACAAAACTAAACAAACACCGATAACATCAAACGGCAGTAGCTAGTACTCTGGGGACGACGAACGCCGAAGCCTGCCCGAGCAAGGAGGAGGAGCAGCCTCGGCAGAATCAATGACAGAAATAATAAAGTCATCAAATAAAACAAATGGAATATACACAACAACTGAAATGTTTTATTAAAGTAATGTGAATAAATTATGGTTAATAAGTGATAAGCAGTAATGGGCAGTCACTACCATCATGGGACTTTTGCTAATAGTTTTATTCTGTGTTACAGCATACAACCCACATAATGCATAGTGCATTTAATGTCAAAAAAAAATTCGAATTCAAAAACCGAGATTTATTTTCCTCTAATCGAACCGAAACTGAACCGACCTCATAAAGCACTAATCCCTCAGCACTACTACTTAGGGTTGCAAAGGGATGGGAAGTTACTAAATTTACCAGTAAACTACCAGAATTTTGGAAAGTTTCAATGATTTAAGGGAGTGTTCATAACATGTAAAATATCTAAAATAATAAAACAATATGATTTTTTAGACAAAAATCAAATCACAACGCTGTAAAACATTATTCTAAATATAACCCATCAATTTAGTGAATACTGTTGCTGTTTTTAATATGAGGGTTTCAGCATGGGATATTCTTTATATTTTTAAATGTTTATATCTCTTTGCTGTAAATGTTTTGGGGCCAAACTGGTGGCAGTTGTAAACAAAAAGTCAATAGTTGGAAGAATTGCAGAGTTAATTGCAATGACGACATTGTTGATTACATGTGGTCTATCTAGAAACTCATGGGCAACATTGACAGATATAAAGAATAGGATAAAAAATATATAAATACAGCTGTGGGAAAAATTAAGAGACCACTGCACATTTTTCTTAAATCAGCATCTCTATATGTATGACAGACATTCCATTCCAGTGTCTGTTGAATTCCAACACAGGCACACCTCATTCTACTGAATTAGGTACTGATTAGGTGATCACCTGAACCAAATCTTATTTAATGAGGAAAAGTATAAAAACCACTGCTGTGGTCATCACTATCCTCTTGCAATAGCACCAGCTGGATGGCAAAAACAGTACTAATAGTACCTCAAAAGTAATATTAATCAAAAAATAACTATTGACCATGCCAAAAGGACCATGCCATGAAAAGGAAAGTTTTGAGTGAGGAAAAGAAGGGTTCAGTTCTGGCTTTACTGGCAGAGGGATACATTGAGCGTCAGGTTGCTTCCATCCTTAACATTTCTAAGACGGCGGTTCATAAGAACAAGGTCAAGCAGCAGACATTGGGGACAACAAAGCTACAGACCGGCAGAGGGCGAAAACGACTCTCTACTGACCGGGATGACCGCCAACTCATTAGAATGTCACTCAACAACCGTAGGATGACATCAAGTGACCTACAAAAATAATGGCAAATGGCAGCTGGGGTGAAGTGCACGGCGAGGATGGTTCGAAACAGGCTCCTAGGGGCAGGGCTGAAGTCGTGCAAAGCTAGAAAAAAGCCCTTCATCAATGAGAAGCAAAGAAGAGCCAGGCTGAGGTTTGCAAAAGACCATAAGGATTGGACCGTAGAGGACTGGAGTAAGGTCATCTTCTCTGATGAGTCCAATTTTCAGCTTTGCCCAACACCTGGTCGTCTAATGGTTAGACGGAGACCTGGAGAGGCCTACAAGCCACAGTGTCTCGCACCCACTGTGAAATCTGGTGGAGGATTGGTGATGATCTGGGGGTGCTTCAGCAAGGCTGGAATCGGGCAGATTTTTCTTTGTGAAGGACGCATGAATCAAGCCACGTACAAGGTTGTACTGGAAGAAAACTTGCTTCCTTTTGCTCTGACATTGTTCCCCAACTCTGAGGATTGGTTTTCTAGCAGGACAATGCGCCATGCCACACAGCCAGGTCAATCAAGGTGTGGATGGAGGACCACCATATCAAGACCCTGTCATGGCCAGCCCAATCTCCAGACCTGAACCCCATTGAAAACTTCTGGAATGTGATCAAGAGGAAGATGGATGGTGACAAGCCATCAAACAAAGCCGAGCTGCTTGAATTCTTGCGCCAGGAGTGGCATAAAGTCACCCAACATCAATGTGAAAGACTGGTGGAGAGCATGCCAAGACGCATGAAAGCTGTGATTGAAAATCAGGGTTATTCCACCAAACTCTTTCTGAACTCTTCCTTAGTTAAAACATTACCATTGTGTTGTTTAAAAATGAACATTAACTTATTTTCTTTGCATTATTTGAGGTCTGACAACACTGCATCTTTTTTGTTATTGTCACGCCCTGACTCTGGGGACTCTTATTTGTTGAGTCAGGGTGTGATTTTCTATGTTGTATTTTCTATGTTTAGATCTATTATGTGTATTTCTATGTTGGCCGGGGTGGTTCCCAATCAGAGGCAGCTGTAGCTCGTTGTCTCTGATTGGGGACCATACTTAGGCAGCCTATTGGCACTAGTGGGTTGTGGGATCTTGTTCCGGTTAAGGTATGTTGTGTTGTGCTGCCTTGGACTTCACGTTTCGTTGCTTTGTTGTTTTGTCGTTTTGTCGGTTGTTTATTCATTTAAATAAACATGTATGCATATCACGCTGTGCCTTGGTCCATCCCGTCTGTAAGCGAGCGTGACAGAAGATCCCACCTAACGAGGACCAAGCAGCGTGTCCAGGAGCAGACAGCCTGGACCTGGGAGGAGATCCTGGACGGTAAGGGATCCTGGACTTGGGAGGAGATTCAGGCTGGGATGGATTGCCGTCCTTGGGAGGAGACAGTGGTGGCCCGGTATAGAGAGGAGAAACGGCGCCAACAGTGCCGACGACGGAGACCCGAGAGGCAACCCCAATAAAAAAAAATGTGGGGGGGGGGGCACACGGTGTGGATGACGAGGCAGCAGGAGGCCATTAAAGGACAGGTCTGCAGGTTAGGAGAGGAGGCCACCATGTTACGGGGGTTATTGGTTCAGAGGGAGCAGGAGTTATTCGGTCAGAGGGAGGCACTACAGGAGGCTAAAAGGGAGAAGGAAAGTGTAGAGGCACGGCGAGAGGAGCTGGTTAGGCAGCAGAGGGAGCGGGGGTTAATAAAGGAACCCAGTCCCGCTCCTCGCACCAAGCAAGTGGTGCGTGTCGCCAGTCCGGTCCGGCCTGTTCCTGCCCCTCGCACCAAGACAGTGGTGCGTGTCGCCAGTCCGGTCCGGCCCGTTCCTGCCCCTCGCACCAAGACAGTGGTGCGCGTCGCCAGCCCGGTCCGGCCTGTTCCTGTCCCTCGCACCAAGCCAGTGGTGCGCGTTGCCAGCCCGGTCCGGCCTGTTCCTGCCCCTCGCACCAAGCCAGTGGTGCGCGTCACCAGCCCGGTCCGGCCTGTTCCTGTCCCTCGCACCAAGCCAGTGGTGCGCGTCGCCAGCCCGGCGCGGCCTGTTCCTGCCCCTCGCACCAAGCCAGTGGTGCGCGTCGCCAGCCCAGTCCGGCCTGTTCCTGCCCCTCGCACCAAGCTAGTGGTGCGCGTCGCTAGCCCGGCCTGTTCCTGCCCCTCGCACCAAGTCAGTGGTGCGTGTCGCCAGCCCGGTCCGGCCTGTTCCTGACCCTCGCACCAAGCCAGTGGTGCGCGTCACCAGCCCGGTCCGGCCTGTTCCTGCTCCTCGCACCAAGCCAGTGGTGCGCGTCGCCAGCCCAGCGCGGCCTGTTCCTGCCCCTCGCACCAAGCCAGTGGTGCTTGTCGCCAGCCCAGTCCGGCCTGTTCCTGCCCCTCGCACCAAGCTAGTAGTGCGCGTCGCCAGCCCGGCCTGTTCCTGCCCCTCGCACCAAGTCAGTGGTGCGTGTCACCAGCCCGGCCCGGCCTGTTCCTGACCCTCGCACCAAGCCAGTGGTGTGCGTCGCCAGCCCGGCCCGGCCTGTTCCTGCCCCTCGCACCAAGCCAGTGGTGCGCGTTGCCAGCCCGGTCCGGCCTGTTCCTGCTCCTCGCACCAAGCCAGTGGTGTGTGTGTCCAGTCCAGCACGGCCCATGCCTGTTCCACCGGTGCCAAGTTCAGCTCCGGTCAGCGGCTCCAGTCCGGAGCCTGTGTAGTCCGCTCCACCGGTGCCCGGTCCAGCTCCCGTCAGCGGCTCCAGTCCAGACCCAGATGTCAGCCCCTCTCCAGGTTCGGGGTCTCCCACACCAGGGTCCAGACAGGGCTTGGTACTTCGTGGGAGGAAGGAGAGGGGAAGCAGCGCGCCGAGGTCCAGACCAGACCAGGGGCGCAACAGGGAGGCGGAGAGTAAGTGGTCGTCACGCCCTGAGCCGGATCCGCCTGTCATGCCCTGACTCTGGGGACTCTTATTTGTTGAGTCAGGGTGTGATTTTCTATGTTGTATTTTCTATGTTTAGATCTATTATGTGTATTTCTATGTTGGCCGGGGTGGTTCCCAATCAGAGGCAGCTGTAGCTCGTTCTCTGATTGGGTACCATACTTAGGCAGCCTATTGGCACTAGTGGGTTGTGGGATCTTGTTCCGGTTAAGGTATGTTGTGTTGTGCTGCCTTGGACTTCACGTTTCGTTGCTTTGTTGTTTTGTCGGTTGTTTATTCATTTAAATAAACATGTATGCATATCACGCTGCGCCTTGGTCCATCCTGTCTGTAAGCGACCGTGACAGTTATTTTGACCAGTTGTCATTTTCTGCAAATAAATGCTCTAAATGACAATATTTATATTTGGAATTTGGGAGAAATGTTGTCAGTAGTTTATAGAATTAAACAAACATGTTATTTTTACCCAAACACATACCTATAAATAGTAAAACCAGAGAAAATGATAATTTTGCAGTGGTCTCTTAATTTTTTCCGCAGCTGTATATATTATTTAAATATTAGGGCTGTCAAAAATAGCGCGTTAACGACGTTAATTAGTTGTTTGCTGTTAATTACGTCAAATTTTTTTACGCATTTCACGCATGCGCAGTGTGACAAATTATTCAGGTCAGGAAAGTGGTTGGGAGCTAGAGGCGAGATGGAGCAAGGTGAGCAAAGTGGGCCTATTGACGGATTCAAATATAAAAAGAATGATGATGGTACAGTTAACAAGTACAAGGTTATTTGCAAGATTTGTAAGAAGGAGTTTCAATTTCACCGGAGCTGTTCAAGCTTGAAGTACCATGTCAACGCCAAACATGCGTTTGCTGGGCCGTCAGATTCTGTCATCGCAGCCCTGGACAATCAGGAGCACAAACTCGTTTTGCCGACCGCAGCAGAGTGGGATAAACTGCAGAGGCTGGAGACACTTCTAGAGCCATGCAGGTAAATCAGTCTGTAACTTATCAAATAACATCGCTTTGATTATTTTCTGGAATGAATTAAACCAAGTCAAATATCAATAACATGTATCTATGTAAAAAATAATGATGATGATAATAATAATAATAATAATAATAATAATAATAATATGTTGATAACCACTGTTCTAATAATAAACTGTCTCTGTGTGCATGTGTGTGTTTGTGTGCGTAGGTATGTAACTGAGCTCCTGGGTGGAGAGGCCTATGTCTCCTGTTCTGTGGTACTACCTTCTCTCTGCCACTTGCGTCTCAAGATGGAAGCCTGTGATGAGGACCCTGCATATGTGGTGAGATTCAAGACCAAGTTCAAGGAGGACCTAGCATCCCGTCAAGAACAGCTCAACAATGCATGGCTCCAGATTGCTACAGTTTTGGATCCTCGTTTCAAAGACTTGAAATGCCTGCCCAAGACAGACAGGGAAGAGGTGTGGACCACACTTGAAGGGATGCTGCAACAAGAATCACCCAGAAGGTCTTCACAGACACATGATGATGGGCCACCCAGGAAGAAAATCAGCCTTCTGCAAATGGGCTCAGATTCAGAATCAGAAGATGAAGAGGTCCAACCTGCCATACAGAGGTACAGAGCAGAGCCCACCATTAAATTGGAGGACTGCCCCTTGAGGTGGTGGGCATCTCATTCAGGAGCCCATGAGAAGCTGGCCTCACTAGCTCACAAATATCTAGCCACTCCTGCAACCACTGTTCCCTGTGAACGACTTTTCTCAGTTGCAGGTCACATTGTGAACAAGAAAAGGTCAGCTTTACTTTCAGAAAATGTGAACAAGTTAGTTTGCCTCAGCAACTGGCTGAAAGATGATGAAGCTCAGTAGATTTGAAAGGTGATGTTCAAACAAAAAGACCAGTTTCAGTGCAACATGTTATAGTAGTTAGCAACTGGATTTTTGAGCAACTGGATTAAAGAATGGAGGAAAAGGTAAAAGATTGTTCTTTGGTTTGATTTAAAAGTTTTATTGAAAATGTTTTTTTCCACAGATGACTCAAATTGTGCAAAAATGTGGTAGGTCACTGTTATGATTTGACTACATTTATTGCTTTCTGTTCAATTGAATACTGTAAATTGTACATCCTGGTTAAGAGGAATGCCAAAGAGGAAGTGATGGAACATTACAAAGACAAATATTATGGTGTGTAGTATGTTTCAGCTTGATTTAAAACACCATTATTTGGCTGTGTTAATAAACAGACATAATATGAAAATTATGTATCTGTGTCCTGTTATTTATCTTTTGGTATGCATTTCAGAAAAAAAATGGTTAGGATTCAGGTGTAATTGCAAATAGTGATTAATCATGATTAATCCACTGAAAATTCTGATTAATTTGATTAAAAATTTTAATCATTTGACAGCCCTATTAAATATATATTACCAAAGTTTTCATAGATTGCCGAAATTACCTATCAGTTACCAACATTTCAGAATATTCCGCTAACTTTAGTTAATTACAGGGAGTTCTGCGACCCTAAGTCTACTTGACCAGAACTGGACCATGTTTGTATGTGGTTTGGACCAGAACTGGACCATGTATGTATGTGGTTTGGACCAGAACTGGACCATGTATGTATTCATAGCCATGGGAAGTAGGGGTGAACCCCCTGAAGAATCAGAAAAATTAATATATTCACAAAAGTAGTGCACTGGGTCTTTATTAGTGCTGTAGCTGACCAATATCCACCTCATTTTCGAATGCTTTTAAAACACAGAAGCCAAATGCAGAAACTATGGATACAACTTCCTTCATGCTCACTCATTATCATAATTCATATGCTCACCACTAGACATCCCTACATTTAATAGCATGTTTCTGTTAGCTGATACATCATGACAAAACACACCATATTACTGTGCTGCTAATGTGCCTGGATTTATAGGCTAAACTGCCTTGAAAAAACCCAATTGCCCAATCAGGCAACCTAGAGTTATTTTGAAATGAATATGTATTCTAAATGTCAGGCTTTTGAGCGGTTATTCAAATAGAGGCTATTGACTGCAGTTCACAGCCTAGACTAGACTAAAACATTCTTCATTTCATTGTGTTTGTAAGGTTCTGTAGTTACTTTCTTAGTTCACCTTGTGTTCTTGAACATAGCCCTGTTTCTTTGTGTTCTTGAACGTAGCCCTGTCTTAAACACCTGCCGTGCTCTGCGCGTGAATATACACCTTTTTCTCCCTGAGTATTCATTACAGTGTTGTTGTAGCCTAGGGAGGATACACTTCTTGCCCCTAAAAAACTGAAACAATAGTGGAGCTTCCGGGGACAGGGAGGGAGCGAACTCAGGGCAGCCTCGGGAGTGCACCCATGATTTCTTTAAATGATCCTTCGACTGGATATATTCACTGCAGTATTAAACCTAACATTGAGCTATGAATGATGGTCTAATATGCATATGACTCTAACTTAGGCTAAACATCTCCAGCCTGTCCATCTTCATTGTTCTGTTGCGCTATTATGCACCTAGCCTCACTCTGCCACGGCTATTCCTTTTAAATCGTGAGGAGTCCCAGGAAAAGCCAGACCACAGAAGCTTGTTGGACACTTATTTCAACTTATTTTCAGTGGTGTAAAGTACTTAAGTAAAAACACTTTAAAGTACTACTTAATTAGTTTTTGGGGGTATACAGTGCATTCAGAAAGTGTTCAGACCCCTTGATTTCTTCCATATTTTGTTACGTTACAGCCTTGTTCTAAAATTGTCCCCCCCCCCCCTCATCATTCTACACACAATCCCCCATAATGACAAAGTAAAAATATATTTTTATTTTGATATTTTTGGAAATTGCAATTTTTTAAAACCTGAGATATCACATTTACGTAAGAATTCAGACCCTTTACTCAGTACTTTGTTGAAGAACCTTTGGCAGTGATTACAGCCTTGAGTCGTCTTGGGTATGACGCTACAAGCTTGGCACACCTGTATTTGGGGAGTTTCTCCCATTCTTCTCTGCAGATCCTCTCAAGCTCTGTCACGTTGTTTGGGGTGCGTCGCTGCCCAGCTATTTTCAGGTCTCTCCAGAGATGTTCGATCGGGTTCAAATCCGGGCTCTGGCTGGGCCACTCAAGGACATTCAGAGACCTGTCCTGAAGCCACTCCTGCGTTGTCTTGGCTGTGTGCTTAGGGTCGTTGTCCTGTTGAAAGGTGAACCTTCACCCAAGTCTGAGGTCCTGAGCGCTCTGGAGCAGGTTTTCATCAAGGATCGCTCTGTACTTCGCTCCGTTCATCTTTGCCTCTCCTGACTAGTCTCCCAGTCCCTGCAGCTGAAAAACATCCCTACAAGATATTGTTGCCACCACCATGCTTCACCGTAGGGATGGTGCCAGGTTTCCTCCAGACGTGATGCTTGGCATTCAGGCCAAAGAGTTCAATCATGGTTTCATCAGACCAGAGAATCTTGTCTCTCATGGTCTGAGAGTCCTTTAGGTGCCTTTTGGCAAACTCCAAGCGGGATGTCATGTGCCTTTTACTGAGGAGTGGCTTCTGTCTGGCCACTACCATAAAGGCCTGATTGGTGGAGTTCTGCAGAGATGGTTGACCTTCTGGAAGGTTCTCCTATCTCCACAGAGGAACTCTGGAGCTCTATCAGAGTGACCATCGGGTTCTTGGTCACCTCCCTGACTAAGGCCTTTATACCCTAATTGCTCAGTTTGGCCGGGCGGCCAGCTCTAGGAAGAGTCTTGGTGGAGGCCACTGTGTTCTTGGGGAAATTCAATGCTGCAGACATTTTTTGGTACCCTTCCCCAGATCTGTGCCTTGACACAATCTTGTCTCGGAGCTCTACGGACAATTCCTTCGGCCTGATGGCTTGGTTAATTGCTCTGACATGCACTGTCAACTGTGGGAACTTATACAGTGAGGGAAAAAAAGTATTTGATCCCCTGCTGATTTTGTAAGTTTGCCCACTGACAAAGTAATGAAGTAATGTCTATATTTTTAATGGTAGATTTATTTGAACAGTGAGAGACAGAATAACAACAAAAAAATCCAGAAAAACGCATGTCAAAAATGTTATAAATTGATTTGCATTTTAATGAGGGAAATAAGTATTTGACCCCGTCTCAATCAGAAAGATTTCTGGCTCCCAGGTGTCTTTTATACAGGTAACGAGCTGAGATTAGGAGCACACTCTTAAAGGGAGTGCTCCTAATCTCAGCTTGTTACCTGTATAAAAGACACCTGTCCACAGAAGCAATCAATCAATCAGATTCCAAACTCTCCACCATAGCCAAGACCAAAGAGCTCTCCAAGGATGTCAGGGACAAGATTGTAGACCTACACAAGGCTGGAATGGGCTACAAGACCATCGCCAAGCAGCTTGGTGAGAAGGTGACAACAGTTGGTGCGATTATTCACAAATGGAAGAAACAACAAAATAACTGTCAATCTCCCTCGGCCTGGGGCTCCATGCAAGATCTCACCTCGTGGAGTTGCAATGATCATGAGAACGGTGAGGAATCAGCCCAGAACTACACGGAGGATCTTGTCAATGATCTCAAGGCAGCTGGGACCATAGTCACCAAGAAAACAATTGGTAACACACTACGCCGTGAAGGACTGAAATCCTGCAGCGCCCGCAAGGTCTCCCTGCTCAAGAAAGCACATATACAGGCCCGTCTGAAGTTGGCCAATGAACATCTGAATGATTCAGAGGAGAACTGGGTGAAAGTGTTGTGGTCAGATGAGACCAAAATCGAGCTCTTTGACATCAACTCAACTCGCCGTGTTTGGAGGAGGAGGAATGCTGCCTATGACCCCAAGAGCACCATCCCCACCGTCAAACATGGAGGTGGAAACATTATGCTTTGGGGGTGTTTTTCTGCTAAGGGGACAGGACAGCTTCCTCGCATCAAAGGGACGATGGACGGGGCCATGTACTGTCAAATCTTGGGTGAGAACTTCCTTCCCAAGCCAGGGCATTGAAAATGGGTCGTGAATGGGTATTCCAGCATGACAATGACCCAAAACACATGGCCAAGGCAACAAAGGAGTGGCTCAAGAAGAAGCACATTAAGGTCCTGGAGTGGCCTAGCCAGTCTCCAGACCTTAATCCCATAGAAAATCGGGAGAAAGGGGAAAAAAGGGAGCTGAAGGTTCGAGTTGCCAAACGTCAGCCTCAAAACCTTAATGACTTGGAGAAGATCTGCAAAGAGGAGTGGGACAAAATCCCTCCTGAGATGTGTGCAAACCTGGTGGCCAACTACAAGAAACGCCTGACCTCTGTGATTGCCAACAACGGTTTTGCCACCAAGTACTACAGTGAGGGAAAAAAGTATTTGATCCCCTGCTGATTTTGTACGTTTGCCCACTGACAAAGACATGATCAGTCTATAATTTTAATTTTAAAAATGTTATAAATTGATTTTCATTTTAATGAGGGAAATAAGTATTTGACCCCTCTGCAAAACATTACTTAGTACTTGGTGGCAAAACCCTTGTTGGCAATCACAGAGGTCAGATGTTTCTTGTAGTTGGCTGGGCCCTTGACACAAGAGGTACGGGGCACATCCAGACAGCTTTAGGGAAATAATTGTGATGTGTGATATTCGGGTATTGCCCCAAGCTCAGCAGGTGAGAGGTCTGGTGTGTGTGTGCAGTGGTGCAAAGTACTTAAGTAAAAATACTTTAATGTACTACTTAAGTAGTTTTGTGGGGTATCTGTACTTTACTTGACTATTTATATTTCTGACAACTTTTACTCTACTACATTCCTAAATAAAATAATGTACCTTTTACTCCATACATTTTACTGACTTTCGCCTCTTCTTGAGTAGTTGTTTATTGAGGTATCTTTACTTTTACTCAAGTATGACAATTGGGTAATTTGTCCACCACTGCTTATTTTCATTAGCCTATAATAGCCTATTGGAGGAGCGATACATGCTCTTGCTCGCTGAATGTAAAATAGGCCACAGCATTAACGGGTGGGGAGTTGGAAAGGAGAAACCCGTGTTTTCCTATAGTAGGCCTATCTTAACACCGGGCTACATCCTGACAAAATAAGCCTACACAATATGAGTGTCCTGCTAATGTGCCTTTGTGGACCTTCTAAACTGTCGAGAACAAACCCAAACTGATCCAAATGGTTGGATAATCAGCCCTACGCTTTTGGCCTATGCTGTTATTTCGGCATGAAAAATAACAGGACTTATGAGCGGTTATTCAAATTAGCCTGCATCACTGCAGTTTACAGCCTATGGACAATAATTGCATATTAACTTTATAATGTTGTTGTAGCCCAGGTATAATACTTTTCTTGTCTAAAAACGTGGGCCTAGGACTAATCAGTAGTGGAGCTTTGCGTGCCACTGAGCGCAGCCTGTAGGAACGCACTACAGATCTGCCATTTCATAATCTGTTAATTTATTTTTCTTGCACTTTGACAGGTAAATATTTAGCGTATAGCCCTAATATTCAGCTAGCGAATGGCCTACTATCTAGCTAATATTTCGCTTCTTACTTCGTCTACACATCAGTAGCCTCTCTCTTCCAGCTGTTCCCGTGTGCAACAGGCTATTTGTATTTGTATTTATTATGCCATTAGTAGCTACTCTTCCTGGAGTCCAGCAAAATTAAGGCAGTTATACAAAAAACATTACAATATATTCACAACAGATTTCACAACACATTAAGTGTGTGCCCTCAGGCCCCTACTCTACTAGACTGAACAGCGCCGGAAGAAGATGGCTGCCGTTTTACAGCCCTCTAACCAATTGTACTATTATGTGTGTTTTTCCGCGTTATTTGTAATTTATATTGTACATAATGTTTCTGCCATCGTCTCTTATAACCAAAGAGAGCTTCTGGATATCAGGACAGCGATTACTCACCTCGCGTTGGACGAAGACTTTTTCTTCAACGAGGCGTTCGCGAAGGATATTCTACAGACACCCAACAAGGCCCAGATCCCCGTCATTCGCGTGAGGAAGAGACGGAGATATCGTGGACGCAGATCCGGGTGCCTTGTAAGGATCCGACGGCGAACGAGTAAACTGCCTCTCCCATCAATCCTATTAGCCAACGTTCAAGCTTTTGAGAATAAAATGGACGATTTAAGATTACGGTTATCCTACCAACGGGACATTAAAAACTGTAATATCTTATGTTTCACGGAGTCGTGGCTGAACGACAACAATGACAACATTCAGCTAGCAGGCTATACGCTACATCGGCAGGACAGAACGTCTAACTCTGGTAAGACAAGGGGCGGCGGTCTGTGTATATTTGTAAACAACAGCTGGTGCACAAAATCAAATACTAAGGAAGTCTCGAGGTTTTGCTCACCTGAGGTAGAGTATCTTATGATAAGCTATAGACCACACTATTTACCAAGAGAGTTTTCATCTATATTTTTCATAGCTGTCTATTTACCACCACAAACCAATGCTGGCATTAAGATTGCACTGAATGAGTTGTACAAGGCCATTAATCAACAGGAAAACGCTCATCCAGATGCAGCGCTCCTAGTAGCCGGGGACTTTAATGCAGGGAAACTTAAATCCGTTCTACCTCATTTCTACCAGCATGTTAAATGTGCAACCAGATGGGAAAAAAACTCTAGACCACCTTTACTCCACACACAGAGACGCATACAAAGCTCTCCCTCGCCCTCCATTTGGCAAATCTGACCATAACTCTATCCTCCTGATTCCTGCTTATAAGCAAAAACTGAAGCAGGAAGCACCAGTGATTCGGCTAATAAAAAAGTGGTCAGATGACGCAGATGCTAAGCTACAGGACTGTTTTGCTAGCACAGACTGGAACATGTTCCGGGATTCTTCAGACAGCATTGAGGAGTACACCACATCAGTCACTGGCTTCATCAATAAGTGCATCGATGATGTCGTCCCCACAGTGACCGTACGTACATACCCCAACCAGAAGCCATGGATTACAGGAAACATCCACACTGAGCTAAAGGGTAGAGCTGCCGCTTTCAAGGAACGGGACTCTAACCCGGACGCTTATAAGAAATCCCGCTATGACCTCCGACGAACCATCAAACAGGCAAAGAGTCAATACAGGTCTAAGATTGAATCATACTACACTGGCTCTGACGCTCGTCGGATGTGGCAGGGCTTGAAAACTATTACAGACTACAAAGGGAAGCACAGCCGCGAGCTGCCCAGTGACACAAGCCTACCAGACGAGCTAAACCACTTCTATGCTCGCTTCGAGGCAAGCAACACTGAAGCATGCATGAGAGCACCAGCTGTTCCGGACGACTATGTGATCACGTTCTCCATAGCCGATGTGAGTAAGACTTTTAAGCAGGTCAACATTCACAAGGCCGCAGGGCCAGACGGATTACCAGGACGTGTACTCCGAGCATGTGCTGACCAACTGGCAAGTGTCTTCACTGACATTTTCAACATGTCCCTGACTGAGTCTGTAATACCAACATGTTTCAAGCAGACCACCATAGTCCCCGTGCCCAAGAACTCTAAGATAACCTGCCTAAATGACTATCGACCCGTAGCACTGACGTCTGTAGCCATGAAGTGCTTTGAAAGACTGGTCATGGCTCACATCAACAGCATAATCCCAGAAACCCTAGACCCACTCCAATTTGCATACCGCCCCAACAGATCCACAGATGATGCAATCTCTATCGCACTCCACACTGCCCTTTCCCACCTGGACAAGAGGAACACCTACGTGAGAATGCTATTCATTGACTACAGCTCAGCATTCAACACCATAGTGCCCTCTAAGCTCATCACTAAGCTAAGGATCCTGGGACTAAACACCTCCCTCTGCAACTGGATCCTGGACTTCCTGACGGGCCGCCCCCAGGTGGTAAGGGTAGGTAACAACACATCTGCCTCACTGATCCTCAACACGGGGGCCCCTCAGGGGTGCGTGCTCAGTCCCCTCCTGTACTCTCTGTTCACCCATGACTGCATGGCCAGGCACGACTCCAACACCATCATTAAGTTTGCCGACGACACAACAGTGGTAGGCCTGATCACCGACAACGATGAGACAGCCTATAGGGAGGAGGTCAGAGATCTGGCCGTGTGGTGCCAGGACAACAACCTCTCCCTCAACGTGACCAAGACAAAGGAGATGATTGTGGACTACAGGAAAAAAAAGAGGACTGAGCACGCCCCCATTCTCATCGACGGGGCTGTAGTGGAACAGGTTGAGAGCTTCAAGTTCCTTGGTGTCCACATCACCAACGAACTATCATGGTCCAAACACACCAAGACAGTCGTGAAGAGGGCACGACAAAGCCTATTCCCCCTCAGGAGACTAAAAGATTTGGCATGGGTCCTCAGATCCTCAAAAAAATTCTACAGCTGCACCATCGAGAGCATCCTGACTGGTTGCATCACCGCCTGGTATGGCAACTGCTTGGCCTCTGACCGCAAGGCACTACAGAGGGTAGTGCGTACGGCCCAGTACATCACTGGGGCAAAGCTCCCTGCCATCCAGGACCTCTATACCAGGCGGTGTCAGAGGAAGGCCCTCAAAATTGTCAAAGACTCCAGCCACCCTAGTCATAGACTGTTCTCTCTGCTACCGCACGGCAAGCGGTACCGGAGTGCCAAGTCTAGGTCCAAAAGACTTCTCAACAGCTTCTACCCCCAAGCCATAAGACTCCTGAACAGCTAATCATGGCTACCCGGACTATTTGCACTGCCCCCCCACCCCATCCTTTTACGCTGCTGCTACTCTGTTAAGTATTTATGCATAGTCACTTTAACTCTACCCACATGTACATATTACCTCAACTACCTCAACTAGCCGGTGCCCCCGCACATTGACTATGCAACGGTACCCCCCTGTATATATAGCCTCCCTACTGTCACTTTATTTTACTGTATATATAGCCTCCCTACTGTCACTTTATTTTACTTCTGCTCTTTTTTTCTCAACACCTTTTTGTTGTTGTTTTATTCTTACTTTTTTGTTTAAAATAAATGCACTGTTGGTTAAGGGCTGTAAGTAAGCATTTCACTGTAATGTCTGCACCTGTTGTATTCGGCGCATGTGACCAATAAAATTTGATTTCATTTGATTTCATTTACTACCACTTATCTACAACACAAAATCCATGTGTACTTGTGTATAGTGCGTATGTTAACGTGTGTGTGTATGCATGTGTCTGTGCCTATGTTTGTGTTGCTTCACAGTCCCGCTGTTCCATAAGGTGTATTTTTATCTGTTTTTTAAATAAAATTTTACTGCTTGCATGATTTACTTGATGGGGAATAGAGTTCCATGTAGTCATGGCTCTATGTAGAACTGTGCGCCTCCCATAGTCTGTTCTGGACTTGGGGACTATGAAGAGACCCCTGGTGACATGTCTTGTGGGGTATGCATGGGTGTCCGAGCTGTGTGCCAGTAGTTCAAACAGACAGCTCGGTTCATTCAACATGTCAATACCTCTCACAAATGTCAATCTCTCCTCCACTTTGAGCCAGGAGAGATTGACATGCATATTATTAATGTTAGCTCTCTGTGTACATCCAAGGGCCAGCCGTACTTCCCTGTTCTGTATATAGGCTGCAAGCCTCTCCAATATGAGGCCATTCCTCTTCTCATTTCATCCCAGTGAAAGCTGTAGGCTACAAAAGCTATAGGACATCTATTTTGATATATTTTTTCAACTGGGCCTAATAGCCTATTCGGGGAAAGAAGCAGGCTTGCTCTTGCTAATTGCTGAATGTAAAAAAAGCCTACAGCAGCATAGAAAATGCATGTCGGAGAATGTTGAGGGGAGAAAGTGCATTGTGTGATGACTTTTGGCCGGTTATGATAACATTGTTTCACTGATGCATTGCAAATAGTTGTACAGGACAGACAGAGAGATGAGCACTATGAAAAAGAAGCTCCAAATGAATTGACAACAATTAGAAACATGCAAATCACTTGCAAACAACTTGAGCAATGAGGCATTGACATGCTGTAAAAGATGAACAGGCTAAATGTTGTTTGTTGTTGAATTGCTACATTTAAATACGAGTTACTATATTAGTTTTCCTACATGTATATTGAAGTAGCCTATTATTTGCAGTTGTCACTATGACAATGAATACACCTTGAAAGCACTGAATGGTATGAACCAGTATCTGTGTGTTAAAGACCTCATGAATGGTCTGACCCAGTATCTGTGTGTTAGAGACCTCATGAATGGTCTGAACCAGTATCTGTGTGTTAAAGACCTCATGAATGGTCTGAACCAGTATCTGTGTGTTAGAGACCTCATGAATGGTCTGAACCAGTAGCTGTGTGTTAAAGACCTCATGAATGGTCTGACCCAGTATCTGTGTGTTAGAGACCTCATGAATGGAGTTGTGTTACAACCTTATTAATAGTTAGCCTGCAGTAGGATGCTTTGATCAGTTGATTGAAAGGTATAGGACTGTAGAACGATAAATTATAAACTTTCCTCTAGTGTGGATGCTCACCAACATTTTATAGTTATGTAGCCTATAGTTTATCATTATACGGTGAATAAATGCCACAGATGTCTCACGTTTTGAGTGAGCATGCAATTGGCATGATGACTGCAGGAATGTCCACCAGAGCTGTTTCCAGAGAATTTAATGTTAATTTCTCTACCATAAGCTGCCTCCAATGTGGTTTTAGCAGCCCACGTGTATGGCGTCGTGTTTGCGAGTGGTTTGCTAATGTCAATGTTATGAACAGATTGCCCCATGGTATGGGCAGGCAGGCATAAGCTACGGACAACAAATACATTTGCATTTGATCGATGGCAATTTGAATGCACAAAGATACCGTGACGAGATCCTGAGATCCACTGTCGTGCCATTCATCCGCCACCATCACCTCATGTTTCAGCATAATAATGCATGGCCCCATGTAGCAAGGATCTACAGTCTAGCTCCGCCCTCAACTTCAACTTCCGGACTTGTCTCCGTGCTGTTTGTTGCTACCCGGCTATCTGTCCAACTTTTCAGTTTTTACTTTTAATACATTTACCAACGCCTTAGTTCTTTCCTCGCTCGACTTTTTTCATTCAACTTTTTCACGCCGGACCCTTTATCTGGACATGGTTCTACAGGACCCTTTATCTGGACATGGTTCTACAGGACCCTCTATCTGGACATGGTTCTACAGAACGCTTTATCTGGACATGGTTCTACAGAACGCTTTATCTGGACATGGTTCTACAGGTCGCTTTATCTGGACATGGTTCTACAGGACGCTTTATCTAGACATGGTTCTACAGAACGCTTTATCGGGACATGGATCTACAGAACGCTTTATCTGGACATGGTTCTACAGGACGCTTTATCTGGACATGGTTCTACAAGACGCTTTATCGGGACATGGATCTACAGAACGCTTTATCTGGACATGGTTCTACAGGACGCTTTATCTGGACATGGTTCTACAAGACGCTTTATCTAGACATGGTTCTACAGAACGCTTTATCTAGACATGGTTCTACAGAACGCTTTATCTGGACATGGTTCTACATGACCCTTTATCTGGACATGGTTCTACAGGACCCTCTATCTGTACATGGTTCTACAGGACGCTTTATCTGGACATGGTTCTACAGGAAGCATTATCTGGACATGGTTCTACAGGACGCTTTATCTGGACATGGTTCTACAGGACGCTTTATCTGGACATGGTTCTACAGGACCCTTTATCTGGACATGGTTCTACAGGACCCTTTATCTGGACATGGTTCTACAGGACCCTTTATCTGGACATGGTTCTACATGACACTTTATCTGGACATGGTTCTACAGGACACTTTATCTGGACATGGTTCTACAGGACCCTTTATCTGGTCATGGTTCTACAGGACCCTTTATCTGGACATGGTTCTGCAGGACCTCCACCAGCCGAAAAAGCTAAGTAGTAACAGTAACACTATGCCATCCAATTGCAGTCGCTGTACTCATAATATACAGGAGAACTATCGCTTTATGGTGAGGATAGCCGTGTTGCAAGCACAGCTTCAGATGCAATCGTTAGGCAAGGGCAATTTAAGTGTAGGAAAGGATGAAACAACGACGTCTGTCCCACCAGTAAGTACAGATAGAAGTATAAATCTCCCCGCACAGTCCCCGCAGCAGGACAATTTTCTCAAGCTTCTGGAAAGAAATGCTGTCGGCATGCTCAACCGGTGTTGCTCATTCACCCGACAGAAACTTTAAACCGGTTCTCCCCATTAAGCAACGAGTCGGAGTCAGAGGCCGAGCCTTGTCAGGTCTCTCTTCCAGCCGTTACAGGGTCTGAGCCACCGAAGCCTCCCACCATTAGCTCGGACAAATTGAAAACCCTGGTCATTGGCGACTCCATTACACGCAATATTAGACTTCATCCAGCGATCATACACTGTTTACCAGGGGGCAGGGCTACCGACATAAAGGCTAATCTGAATTGGTGCTGGCTAAGGCTAAAACTGGTGAGTGTAGAGAGTATAGGGATATTGTTATCCACGTCGGCACCAACGATGTTAGGATGAAACAGTCAGAGGTCACCAAGCACAACATAGCTTCAGCGTGTAAATTAGATAAAAAGATGTGTCGGCATCCAGTAATTGTCTCTGGCCCCCTCCCAGTTAGGGGGAGTGATGAGCTCTACAGCAGTCTCACAACTCAATCGCTGGTTGAAAACTGTTTTCTGCCCCTCCCAAAATATAGAATTTGTAGATAATTGGCTCTCTTTCTGGGACTCCCCCACAAACAGGACCAAGCCTGGCCTGCTGAGGAGTGACAGACTCCATCCTAGCTGGAGGGGTGCTCTCATCTTATCCATGTACATAGACAGGGCTCTAACTCCTCTAGCTCCGCAATGAGATAGGGTGCAGGCCAGGCAGCAGGCTGTTAGCCAGCCTGTCAGCTTAGTGGAGTCTGCCACTAGCACAGTCAGTGTAGTCAGCTCAGCTATCCCCATTGAGACCGTGTCTGTGCCTCGATCTAGGTTGAGCAAAACTAAACATGGCAGTGTTCGCCTTAGCAATCTCACTGGAATAAAGACCTCCTCAATTCCTGTCATTATTGGAAGAGATTGGGATATCTCCCACTTAATGTTAGATCCCTCACCAGCTGGGATCTTGGGCAGCTCCATGGTAAGAAATGTGACTGTTCCTGGTGCAAAAACAATGTCCTATCCCGGAGCTCGAGTAAATTACTTTACTAAGCTTCTCCCGAATGTACTATGTCAGGACATGGAGATCGATTCTATCGTAGTCCATGTGGGTTTTAATGACATTATGAAGGGCAGCTCCGAACAGTTGAAACTGGATTTTAAAGAGCCGATTGATTCTCTGCTAGACACTAATAAAAGGCCCATCATATCTGGTCCTGTGCCCTCTCTTAATCGTGGCATTGAACGCTTTAGCAGGATTATTTCTCTTCAAAACTGGCTATGTGATTATTGCAACTCAATGGGTGTAACTTTTGTTGACAATTTCGATACCTTTTGGAAACGAAACATGTTTTATAAGGAGGATGGGATCCACCCAAATCATTTGGGTTCCTGGATCCTTTCACAGCATTATAAGGCTGCGTTGAGACAATGACTTATCAATGACCCAAGCCCAGCTCAGTTAATCCCTACCATTGTGACGCTGAGTCATCATAATGCTTTAGCAAATGTACATTATACCAGGGGCATTGGTAGACACAATGTAAGTAACCTAATTTATGTCCCTCTAACTGCCCTGAATGCCTCTGCTGATCCTACAGCTATTGTATGCAGCAAGCATGTGCCTATGAACCAGATTTATGCTGTTAGCACTGAGGCGGTGTGCCCTAGTAGGAAGTCCACTGTGTGCAGCTCCCCCTGCACTAACATAAATAACATGAGAATATCTACTTCTGCTAAGCTTCCCAGTAAAGCAATGAGAAATCATGTGACTAAACTGAATAAAAAGAAGAAGAAACTACACTATGAAACAAAGATAAATGACATAAAGAATGATAGTAAAAAGCTTTGGAGCACCTTCAATGAACTTTTGGGAAAAAAGGCAAACTCAGCTCCAACATTCATTGAATCAGATGGCTCTTTCATTACAAAACCAACTGATATTGCCAACTACTTTAATTTTTTTTTCATTGGCAAGATTAGCAAACTTAGGCATGACATGCCAGCAACGAATGATGACACTACACATCCAAGTATATCTGACCAAATTATGAAAGACAAGAATTGTAATTTTGAATTCCGTAAAGTGAGATTGGAAGAGGTGAAAAAAGTATTGTTGTCTATCAACAATGACAAGCCACCGGGGTCTGACAACTTGGATGGAAAATTACTGAGGATAATAGCGGACGATATTGCCACTCCTATTTGCCATATCTTCTATTTAAGCCTACTAGAAAGTGTGTGCCCTCAGGCCTGGAGGGAAGCAAAAGTCATTCCGCTACCTAAGAATAGTAAACCCCCCTTTACTGGCTCAAATAGCCGACCAATCAGCCTGTTACCAACCCATAGTAAAGTTTTGGAAAAATTGTGCTTGACCAGATACAATAATGAATGTATTGTAGATTCAATAATGAATGTATTGTAATGTTTTTAAAATTGTATAACTGCTTTAATTTTGCCGGACCCCAGGAAGAGTAGCTGCTGCCTTGGCAAAAATACAAATACAAATACTTCCAAGTCAGTCATAGTCAATTAACTAATCACTGATCAGAATCTTGATGTGATTGGCCTGGCTGAAACATGGCTCAAGCCTGATGAATTTACTGTGTTAAATGAGGCCTCTCCTCTTGGTTACACTAGTGACCATATCCTTGCGTAATACCCTAGATGCAGTCGCACCCCTAAAAACAAAAAACATTTGTCACAAGAAATTTGCTCCCAGGTATACAGAAAATTGGAACGGAAATGGTCCTCCACCAAACTAGAAGACTTCTGACTAGCTTGGAAAGACAGTAAGTACGTTGCGATATCAAATCAAAATGTATTTGTCACATGCGCCGAATAAAACCTTACAGTGCAGTTTTAAGAAAGAATACCAAAAATCACACAAAAAAATTAAAAATAAAATAATACTAAATAAAAGTAACAAACAATTAAAGAGCAGCAGTAAAATAACAGTAGCGATGCTATATACAGGGGGTACCGGTACAGAGTCAATGTGCAGGGGCACCGGTTAGTCGAGGTAATTGAGATAATATGTACATGTAGGTAGAGTTATTAAAGTGACTATGCATAGATAATAAACAGAGAGTAGCAGCAGCGTAAAAGGGGGTGGGGGGGCAATGCAAATAGTCTGGGTAGCCATTTGATTAGATGTTCAGGAGCAGGGGCGGCCTGTTCAATAGGGCGATATGGGCGACGCACTGCCAAACGGGAAAAGGAAGGGATTTTTTTTCTAATCAATTATATCACGGCAACAGTAGTTATCAGTGTTGTAATCTATACGTCTGATCTGCCACAGTGCCACACTGCCACTAAATGTCGAATCAGGCTAAAGTCGTGCTTCACATGGCTCCCCCCCCTTTTGGGGCGATTTCAGTCAGGTTGAAAATCGCCCAGAAGTCTGTCATAGACTCCCATGTAAAATCTATTTTTTTCAAATTTCAGAGCCTTCAATACAATCTCTATGGGTGTCTGAGGGCTTGCACTTACGCGCTTTCGTCATACGTAACGTAACGTAACCATGAACGTAACTGAGAAAAGAGCGGATTGTGTCTTTGAAAGAAGTTCCTTTTGTCGGCGAACAAATGAAGATAAATTGGCAACGAAACAATTAGGACCTCCCAGACCAAATTTAATAATTCAACAGGTTTCTACTAAAGGCGGAAAGTCCTACACCCGAGGATTTTCCAAAAATTGGTACGAACGGAAAAATAACATTGCCACTCAACTTGATGAGGGATACAGGCTAGCTGTCCGCCGCCACAACGATGAGGTTAGTGTTGATAATCACAAGTTTACTGGAGAACTGAGACCAAGTAGAGACTTTGGACAGGGTGGATATGGTATAATAAAGGCAGTTTATTCAGAGGTAAAGATATCTGGAATCGCGTGCACGGACCCGTTCAGTCAAACTCTTAGGGAGCTATAAATTAAGCCCCATTACTTACCATATCAGATAAGAGAAATTGCTGCAGCTACATATATTTTACATCCTGGCCCTACATAGTTCACTATTTGCATCACTTACCAAAATATTACATGTGGTCATATATGCTTGGAAAGTGGAGATGCCATAGAACGTCAAAAAAGTAAACATTGCTGGAGACACATTGCCGTTTTGGAGAAGACATCGCGTTTGCTAGCGAAGAGATTTGTTGTGGCAAATGAACTTGGGCTGGGAATTGCCAGGAACCTCACGATAAGATATATGCATCAGCATTGCGAGTCTCATGATTCTATACGTATTGCGATTCGATACTGTGATTTTATTGCGCACCATATGTCTGTTGCAGAGGGATCAGAAAGCCATGAGAACGAGTTTTGATCAGTCATGGAAATAAAAGTGCTGAAAACAAATTGGCTCCCAATGTGAAAAGATTGAGAACAAGCTATGAAGGAACAATAATGGTGTTTTGGTGCAGGTACAGCCAACTAGCGCTAAAATATTGCGATATTGTCAATACAGTATATCGTAAAGTATCACTATGTAACTCGATTTCTTTCACCCCAATCCCTCAAATTAACGGTAAATAACTGAATTGTTTGCCCCACATTTAGCTAAGATGATTAGCTAGCCAGCTAAAATGTTTTATTTAGTTAGCAGTCGCATCTACAATAGTTTACTGTCAATAACATGTCTCCAAAAATGACGTGGTGTCTCCAATTGTGTTGACATTTTACAATTGCGATGCGCATCCATGAGTATCCACTTTCTGTAGCTCAGCTGGTAGAGCATGGCGCTTGTAACGCCAAGGTAGTGGGTTCGATCCCCGGGACCACCCATACACAAAAATGTATGCACGCATGACTGTAAGTCGCTTTGGATAAAAGCGTCTGCTAAATGGCATATTATTATTATTATTATTATTATCTGAAGAGAGCCCCAAACATTGTGTGCAGACATTTTATGCAATAAATGAAGTAGGTTGAATCTAGTAGTTCTGATCTTCTGATTGGTCCTGATGAGTTGGGCGAGGTCCCCTCCAGGCTACTGTCACTGTTGCATTGGCTCTGAGTCGGGTTCTCTGTCTTCAAATGTTCAGCCTAAGAGAGGGGATTTTTGTGTGTGTGTGTGTGTGTGTGTGTTTAACAGTGATGATGTGTGTGTGTGTGTGTGTGTGTGTGTGTGTGTGTGTTTAACAGTGATGATGTGTGTGTGTGTGTGTTTGTGTGTGTGTGTGTGTGTGTGTCCTCAGAGCAAGAACTCGTGAGTTGGAAGAACTGAGAGGCCTATGGCGTGGGTGTTGTCCTTGGCCACCTGCTGACAAGGCTGACAAGATAGGACCCTTTTGTCCATTGTTATTGGATAGGAACAGAACTTATAACCAGCTCCTGACCTAAATAGATCTTAGCACAACATTTTACTCAACATATCATATTCCATATTCACTATAACAAAAATATTTACTACGACATTAGCAAGAACCGCCACATCCTCAGCCGGCTAATCCAGTGTGTGAAGTTTTGCGGAGTGTTTGAGTTAGCTTTGCGAGGCAAAGATGAAACTGAGGGCTCCACCAACCCTGGTAAGCCAACACTTTTGAGATCAGTCAATAAATGCTTCTGGTATTGACTTATATGCTGCCCCTGTCTTCATGTTGTTGCTGGACATATCTTTTTTAAAATGTGTGTAGGTCACCTAAATCATCAGAAAAATTGCCCCCCCTGAGAATTTTTTCAGGAGCCGCCACTGTTCAGGAGACTTATGGCTTGGGGGTAGAAGCTGTTTAGAAGCCTCTTGGACCTAGACTTGGCACTCCAGTACCGCTTGTCGTGCGGTAGCAGAGAGAACAGTCTATGACTAGGGTGGCTGGAGTTTTTGACCATTTTTAGGTTCTTCCTCTGACACCGCCTGGCATAGAGGTCCTGGATGGCAGGAAGCTTGGCCCCAGTTGCCATACCAGGCAGTGATGCAGTTAGGATGCTCTCGTTGGTGCAGCTGTAGAACCTCAATATCGAAGAGCCCTCACTGCTGCTCGATCATCCTATTTTTCCAACCTAATTGAGGAGAATAAGAACAATCCAACATTTCTATTTGATACTGTCGCAAAGCTAACTAAAAAGCAGCATTCAACAAGAGAAGATGGCTTTCACTTCAGCAATGATGAATTCATGAACTTCTTCAATGAAAAGATCATGATCATTAAACAGCAAATTACGGACTCCTCTTTGAACCTGCATATTTCTCCAAAGCTCAGTTGTCCCGAGTCTGCACAGAACTGCCAGGACCTAGGATCAATGGAGAAACTCAAGTTTTTAAAATCCTGTTTCTCTTGACACATTCATGAAAATAGCCATGGCCTCTAAACCCAAACTGCATACTGGACCCTATTCCAACTAAACTACTGAAAGTGATACTTCCTGTGCTTGGCCCTCCTATGTTGAACATAATAAATTAGATTAGAAACCCTAATTGGACTACACGGACAAGTTCTTACCTGATTTCAATCTTATCTGTCGGAAAGATATTAGTTCGTCTCTGTGGATGGTTTGTCCTCTGACAAATCAATTGTCATTTTGGCGTTCCTCAAGGTTCCGTTTTCGGGCCACTATTGTTTTTACTATATATTCTACCTCTTGGTGATGTCATTCGGAAACACAATGTCAACTTTCACTGCTATGCGGACGACACAGAGCTGTACATTTCGATGAAACATGGTGAAGCCCCAAAATTGCCTACCCTGGAAGCCTGTGTTTTAGACATAAGGAAGTGAATGGCGGCATATTTTTTACTTTTAAACTCGGACAAAACAGAGATGCTAGTTCTAGGTTCCAAGAAACAAAGAGATCTGCTGTTGGATTGGTTGTACAGTCGTCTCAAATAAAACTGTGAAGGGCCTCTGCGTTACTCTGGACCCTGTTCTCTCTTTTGACGAACGTTTCAAGAATATTTCAAGGACAGCTTTTTTCCATCTTCGTAACATTGCAAAAATCAGAAAAGTTTTGCTATAAATGATGCAGAAAAGCTAATCCATGCTTTTGTCACTTCTAGATCAGACTACTGCAATGCTCTACTCTCCGGCTACCAGTATAAAGCACTAAATAAACTTCAGTTAGTGCTAAACACGGCTGCTAGAATCTTGACTAGATTTGCTCATATTACTCCAGTGCTAGCCTCTCTACCTACACACAGGTTTCCTGTTAAGGCTAGGGCTGATTTCAAGGTTTTACTGCTAACCTACAAAGCATTACATGGGCTTGACCTACCTATCTCTTCGATTTGGTCCTGCCGTATGTACCTACACGTACGATACGGTCACAAGACGCTGGCCTCCTTATTGTCCCTAAAATGTCTAAGCAACCAGCTGGAGGCAGGGCTTTCTCCTATAGAGCTCAATATTTATGGAATGGTCTGCCTATCCATGTGAGAGACGCAGACTCAGTCTCTACCTTCAAGTCTTTACTGAAGACTCATCTCTTCAGTAGGTCCTATGATTGAGTTCAGTCTGGCCCAGGGGTGCGAAGGTGAACGGCAAGGCACTGGAGCGACGAACCACCCTTGCTGTGTCTGCCTGGCCACCTACCCTCTGTCCACTGGGATTCTCTGCCTCCGACCCTATTACGGGGGTTGAGTCACTGGATTACTAGTGCTCTTCTATGCCGTCCCTAGGAGGGGTGCGTCACTTGAGTGGGTTGAGTCACACGTGATCTTCCTGTCCGGTTTTGCGCTCCCTCGGGCTCGTGCGGTGGAGGAGATCTTCGTGGGCTATACTCAGCCTTGTCTCAGGGTAGTAAGTTGGTGGTCTGTTGATATCCCTGTAGTGGTTTGGGGGCTGTGCTTTGGAAAAGTGAGTGGGGTTATATCCTGCCTGGTTGGCCCTGTCTGGGGGTATCGTCGGACGGGCCACACTGTCCCCCGACCCACCCCTGTCTTAGCTTCCAGTATCTATGCTGCAATAGTCTATGTGCCGGGGGGCTAGGGTCAGTCTGTTATATCTGGTGTAATTCTCCTGTCTTATCTGGTGTCCTGTGTGAATTTAAGTTTGCTCCCTCTAATTCTCTCTCTCTCCCTCTCTCCCTTCCCTCCCGGAGGACCTGAGCCCTAGGATCATGCCTCAGGACTACCTGGCCTGATGACTCCTGGCTGTCCCCAGTCCACCTGGTCGTGGTGCTGCTCCAGTTTCAACTGTTTTGCCTGTTCTGCTATGGAACCCTGACCTGTTCACCGGATGTGCTACCTTGTCCCGGACCTGCTGTTTTCGACTCTCTCTCTTTCTCTACCGCACCTGCTGTCTCGACCTCTGAATGCTGAGGTACTAACCTGTTGCACCCTCTTCAACCACTGTGATTATCATTTGACCCTGCTGGTCATCTATGAACGTTTGAACATCTTGAAGAACAATCTGGCATTAATGGGCTAGCCACCATCCTTCTACATCCGCATTGCTTGCTGTTTGGGGTTTTAGGCTGGGTTTCTGTATAGCACTTTGTGACATTTGCTGATGTAAAAAGGGCTTTATCAATACATTTGATTGATTGATCTGTACACAATTCCTGGAAACATGTCACCCATTGAGCACGTTTGGGATGCTCTGGATCGACATGTATGACAGCGTGTTCCAGTTCCCATCAATATCCAGCAACTTCGCACAGCCATTGAAGAGGAGATCAACTCTATGTGAAGGAGATGTGTCGCACTGCATGAGGCAAATGGTGGTCACACCAGATACTGACTGGTTTTCTGATCCACGCCCCTACATCTGTGACCAACAGATGCATATCTGTATTCCTAGCCATGTGAAATCCATCCAACACAACTAACCTTATTACCACAACAGAACTAGCCTACTAGTAGGTCTAGCTAAAGTTAGCAAACATCAATTAAATAAATATAAATTTACACCTGTACTTGTTTACTTGACTTTTATTCTCTATAAATTGACTCTTTCAAATAATTTACTCTGGCAAGTTTACCACCTGTGCGCTGCAGTAGGGGAGTAAAGCAGAAGTCTAATCCATCAGTTCCATTGTTTGGCTGTGCCCATAGCAACTTTCGAAAATGAGATGGTCCAGTTCAGGTGGACCTGATCTGGACCATGTGATGACTGACACACTGCCTCATATGATGGAATATCTACTATCTGATGTGTGCTTGTCCACCTGCAGTATGCCCCCTACAAGAAAGGCAGCAAGCATAACAAGGCCTGTTATGCCAAGCAGCTGGGACTGGAATCTGCTGCCCAGGCCCTGCTACACAGTCGTCCCACTCTGGACCTGAGAGCCTGGGTCAAACCTGGGACTGAAGTTACAAACTTTATCACCCACACACTAAAACCCATCTAATCTACTCACACTTAAGTTATACTGCCAATAGTACTGGATACCCTGTGCCTCATTCCTCAAGTTAGCCAGATGGGCTAGTCTACAGCACGTGTCAGACTCATTCAACGGAGGGCAGAGTGTCTGTGGGTTTTCGCTGCTCTCTTGTACTTGATTGATTGATTAATTAAGGCCACTGATTAGTAAGTAACTCCCCTCACCTGGTTGTCTAGGTCTTAATTGAAATGAAAAACCGAAACCCAGCAGCCACTAGACCCTCTATGGAATGAGTTTGACAACCCTGGTCTATGGCACCACCAGGTGCCCTCTATGGAATGAATTTGACACCCCTGGTCTACGTCACCACCAGGTGCCCTCCATGGAATGAGTTTGACACCCCTGGTCTATAGCACCACCAAGTGCCCTCTATGGAATGAGTTTGACACCCCTGGTCTACGGCACCACCAGGTGCCCTCTATGGAATGAGTTTGACACCCCTGGTCTACGTCACCACCAGGTGCCCTCTATGGAATGAGTTTGACACCCCTGGTCTATAGCACCACCAGGTGCCCTCTATGGAATGAGTTTGACACCCCTGGTCTACGGCACCACCAGGTGCCCTCTATAGAATGAGTTTGACACCATTGTCTATAGCACAACCAGGTGCCCTCTATGGAATGAGTTTGACACCCCTGGTCCATAGCACCACCAGATGCCCTCTATTGAATGAGTTTGACACCCCTGGTCTATAGCACCACCAGGTGCTCTGTATGGAATGAGTTTGACACCCCTGGTCTACAGCACCACCAGGTGCCCTCTATGGAATGACTTTGACACCCCTGGTCTACAGCACCACCAGGTGCCCTCTATGGAATGACTTTGACACCCCTGGTCTGTAGCACCACCAGGTGCCCTCTATGGAATGACTTTGACACCCCTGGTCTACAGCACCACCAGGTGCCCTCTACGGAATGACTTTGACACCCCTGGTCTACAGCAGGTCTGTGCCATTATCCCCCATCATACTTTAAAGAGGGCAGCAGAGGCCTATGAAAGGGGTCCACAATGGGGATGCTTTGGCTAGATATGGAGAATGATGTCTCCCAACCTGCATGATCTATGGGGAACATGTGTCTCTAATGTGGTCATACATTTGGCAGGAGGTTAGGAAGTGTAACTCAGTTTCCACCTCATTTTGTGGGCAGTGTGCACATAGCTAGCCTGGCACGACAAAGCCTATTCCCCCTCAGGAGACTGAAAATATTTGGCATGGGTCCTCAGATCCTCAAAAGGTTCTACAGCTGCACCATCGAGAGCATCCTGACTGGTTGCATCACCGCCTGTTATGGCAACTGCTCGGCCTCCGACCACAAGGCACTACAGAGGGTAGTGCCTATGGCCCAATACATCACTGGGGCCAAGCTTCCTGCCATCCAGGACCTCTATACCAGGCGGTCAGAGGAAGGCCCTAAAAATTGTCAAAGACTCCAGCCACCCTAGTCATAGACTGTTCTCTCTGCTACCGCACAGCAAGCAGTACCGAGTCTAGGTCTAGGTCCAAAAGGCTTCTCAACAGCTTCTACCCCCAAGCCATAAGACTCCTGAACAGCTAATCATGGCTACCCGGACTATTTGCACTGCCCCCCCACCCCAACCCCATCTTTTTACGCTGCTGCTACTCGGTTAATTATTTATGCATAGTCACTTTAACTTTACCCACATGTACATATTACCTCAACTACCTCAACTAGCCGGTGCCCCCGCACATTGACTCTGCACCGGTACCGCCCTATATATAGCCTCCCTACTGTTATTTTATTTTACTTCTGCTCTTTTTTTCTCAACACTTTTTTTGATGTCGTTGTTTTATTTTACTTTTTTATTAAGAAATAAATGCATTGTTGGTTAAGGGCTGTAAGTAAGCATTTCACGGTAATGTCTACACCTGTTGTATTCGGCGCATGTGGCAAATACAATTTGATTTGATTTGATCTCTCAAGAGCCAGATTTGCCTATGGCGGCATCTCTCAACAGCAAGGCTATGCTCACTGAGTCTATGAGTCTCTCTCTCTCTCTCTCTCTCTCTCTCTCTCTCCTCTCTCTCTCTTTCTCTCTTTCTCTCTCTTTTTCTCTCTCTCTGTCCACCCTCTCTCTCTCTCTGTCTGTCTGTCTGTCTGTCTGTCTGTCTGTCTGTCTGTCTGTCTGTCTGTCTGTCTGTCTGTCTGTCTGTCTGTCTGTCTGTCTGTCTGTCTGTCTGTCTCTCTCTCTCTCTCTCTCTCTCTCTCTCTCTCTCTCTCTCTCTCTCTCTTTCTCTCTCTCTCTCTCTCTCTCTCTCTCTCTCAAATTCAAGCTGCTTTATTGGCATGAAAAACATTGTGTCAATATTGCCAAAGCAACAATGTATACAATATACATCGTAATAAATAATAACTAAAAATAATATAAAATGGTAGTAAATAATAATAATAGAACAATTAAAACAAATAACAACAATAACATGGTAACAGTAAATAGTAGAAATACATTAAATATAAAAGGCTAAACATGGAAAATGAAACTATAACTAACTTATAACTATGTAACTGTCATCCTCACCATTACATCAGTACTACAACTACCATCATCGTTACTACTACTACTACTGCCACCATCATTAAAATGCTATCATTACCATCACCCCTACTACCCGTACCACTACTATTTAGAATAATAATCACAATAATAATAATAGTAATAACAATAATAGTAATAACAAGTAAGTTACTGTTTACTATGCAGATGTTATTATTCAGTTTCCCTCAGGCTATGGCAGGCAAATACATATTTGGCTGCAAGAGGAGCCGTTGGGTTTAATAAGTAAAAATGTGCAATAAATGTAGTAATTTCTGTGAATAATGAATCTCTTGGTGAGGAATATTTATCAGAGTAAAGGAGAAAGTGCATCTCTGTTTCTACCTCCCTTGTCGTGAAGTGACCACATACACGCTCCTCTTTGGGTAGGCATGTCTTTTTATGTCTGCCGGTTTCTATTGCCAATTGGTGGTCACTCAGCCTGTACTTGGTAAGGATATGTCTCTGCTTCGTATCTCTGACAGAGTAGAGATAATCAGCCAATTCACATTCTCTGTTCAGAGCCAGATAGCAATTTAGTCAGCTTTGGGATTTTGTTTTGTTCTTCCAATGTTGTAAATATGAGTCCTTTGACTGGCTCATGATTTTGTTTATTTGAATTATTTATTTTGAAGCAGTGCTGGTGTCAGCTTGGTTGGTTAGGTCCAACACCAGCTGACTGAGAGGGCTCGTTTCTGGGATCAGCTTTTGGGTTTGAAGTGCTTTAAATTGGAGACTTGAATTGGACTTGAATTGAGATTTAGCCAAAATGTTAATGATATTTTTTGTACTTTCATTACCACTGGAAAGCGGCCCAATTCTGCCCTACATGCATTAGTTGGTGTATTTCTTTGGACTTAGGGCTTCAATTGGATGTTTGTCCCACATTTTAAAGTCCAGTTTATTGAGTGGCCCCCAAACCTCACTTCCGTAAAGAGCTATTGGTAGGATTACGCTGTCAAATATTTAGGTCCAAATTCTAATTGGGATGTTGATTTTGAATAATTTCATTTTTATTGCATACAATGCTCTGCGGGCTTTTTCTTTGAGTGCATTCACTGCCATATTAAAGTTTCCCGATGCAGATATGGTCAGACCAAGGTGTGAGTAATTTTGAGTGTGTTTTTTTTAATTTACTGCCAGGGCCCAATTATGGCAATATTGCTCTAGAATGTTAAGGTTCTGTTGAAGACCTTCTTTGGTTGGTGATAGAAGTACCAAATCATCAGCATATAGCAGGTATTTTACCTCTGTGTCAAATAGTGTGAGTCCTGGGGCAGCATAATGGTCCAATATGTCTGCTAATTCATTGATATAAATGTTGAAAAGGTTTGGACTCAAACTGCAGCCTTGTCTCACACCTCGACGTTGTGAAAATAATTATGTTCTTTGGTTTTTGATTTTTATTGCACTCTTGTTTTCTATATACATACATTTTATTAAGTCATACACCTTACCACCAAGCCCACTTTGAATAATTTTGAAGAATAGCCCTTTGTGCCAAATAGAATCGAATGCTTTTTTAAAGTCAATAAAACAAGCAAAGATTTTGCCCTTTTATTTTTTGGACGTGTTTATTAATTAGTGTGTGTAAGGTGTATATATGGTCAGTAGTGCGATGGTTGGGGAGAAAGCCAATTTGACATTTACCTATTCAATTGTTTTATTGAAGAAAGGTTTGAATTCTTGAATTCAAAATGCTACAGAAAACCTTTCCCAAGTTGATGTTTACGCAAATTCCCCTGTAATTATTGGGGTCTGATTTGTCTCCACTTTTGTGGATAGGGGAGATGAGCCCCTGGTTCCAGACATTAGGAAAGCAGACAGAAGTTAGTAGCATTTTGAACAATTTAAGCACAGCTTTTTGCAACTCAGGTGTGCTGTTTTTCAGCATTTAATTTCTGATGTTATCTAGACCACAAGCCTTCTTTGGTATTATAGAATTTAGCTTTTCATTTGGTTCTTGTTGGGTTATTGGGTAATCTAATGGATTTTGGTTGTTTTTAATGACGAATTCAAGGATGTTCAATTTTTCTTGATTTTCTAATTGGTTATGTTGTAAGTCTTTTGTGGGATGTTTTTGTATAGATTATCAAAATAAGTCTTCCACATCTCTTCATCTTGTATGGCTAATTCTTGTGGCTTTGTCGTGCTTAAATTGTTCCACATGTCCCAGAATTGATTTTGGTCAATTGCGTTTTCAATTTCATTAAGTGTCTTATTGGTATAATTCAATTTCTTGCGTTTCAGTGTATGTTAATACTGTTTCAGAGTTTCAAAGTATTCATAGCGTAGCTCTGGATTGTTTTGCTATTTATGTTTTTCATTTGATATTTGTCTTAATTGTTTTCTAATTGTTTTACATTCCTTATCAAACCATTTTTCAGAAACGTTTATTTTTTTGTTTCTTATGTTGCATTTCTCTGGTTTTCTCAAATTTGCTGTTGATGCTGCTTTATGGAATATGTAATTTATGTTCTGAGTAGCCGAATTGACACCTTCTTTATTGTTTTGGTGAGTTATTGAAGACCTGTATAGAGTTCATCATTTCATTTGAGTTCAATGTTTCAATTAATTTCTCAGCACTGTTTGGAGCCCATCTGTATGATTGGTTCATGTTGTAGAGTTTATTGGGCAATTTTTTTGAATGAGTATTGCTGGTTAATTTCTTCGAAACACGTTGATCTGACTGTGATCTGACAATGAATGTACTAATGGAGAAGGGGTCGATGTCAGTGATGGCATAATCGACTACACTTGTCCCAAGAGCTGAGCAGTAAGTAAACCGACCTAAAGAGTCCCCTCTGATTCTACTATTAAGCATGTACAGGCCTAAGGATCGACAGAGACTCACTAACTCCTTCCCGTTTTTGTTCAGTATTTGGTCAGGACTGTTTCTATTATTTATAATAGGGCTACTGTACAAGGAGGGGTGTCCAAATATGTGGTGGTTACCTCCCGCATGATTGATGGTAGTAAACTTTCTTTATAGCCTGAGGGACACTGAGTTTCAATGTATTCACGACACCATGTTTCCAGTAGGATTAGGATGTCCTGTCCCTTGATCTTTTTAAGAAATTCTGGATTTGTTGTTTTAGAACCTAAATGTAAAGAGTATAGGCCCTGGATATTCCAAGACCTGATAGTTAATGATTTCATTTATAATAAGTGATATTCACTGGTTTGAGTAAAGTACATTGGAAAAAAATCTATATACAGTGAGGGAAAAAAAGTATTTGATCCCCTGCTGATTTTTTACGTTTGCCCACTGACAAAGAAATGATCAGTCTATAATTTTAATGGTAGGTTTATTTGAACAGTGAGAGACAGAATAACAACAAAAAAATCCAGAAAAACTCATGTCAAAAATGTTATAAATTGATTAGCATTTTAATGAGGGAAATAAGTATTTGACCCCCTCTCAATCAGAAAGATTTCTGGCTCCCAGGTGTCTTTTATACAGGTAACGAGCTGAGATTAGGAGCACACTCTTAAAGGGAGTAATCCTAATCTCAGATTGTTACCTGTATAAAAGACACCTGTCCACAGAAGCAATCAATCAATCAGATTCCAAACTCTCCACCATGGCCAAGACCGAAGAGCTCTCCAAGGATTTCAGGGACAAGATTATAGACCTACACAAGGCTGGAATGGGCTACAAGACCATCACCAACAGCTTGGTGAGAAGGTGACAACAGTTGGTGCGATTATTTGCAAATGGAAGAAACACAAAATAACTGTCAATCTCCCTCGGCCTGGGGCTCCATGCAAGATCTCACCTCGTGGAGTTGCAATGATCATGAGAACGGTGAGGAATCAGCCCAGAACTACACGGGAGGATCTTGTCAATGATCTCAAGGCAGCTGGGACCATAGTCACCAAGAAAACAATTGGTAACACACTACGCCGTGAAGGACTGAAATCCTGCAGCGCCCGCAAGGTCCCCTTGCTCAAGAAAGCACATATACAGGCCCGTCTGAAGTTTGCCAATGAACATCTGAATGATTCAGAGGAGAACTGGGTGAAAGTGTTGTGGTCAGATGAGACCAAAATCGAGCTCTTTGGCATCAACTCAACTCACCGTGTTTGGAGGATGAGGAATGCTGCCTATGACCCCAAGAACACCATCCCCACTGTCAAACATGGAGGTGGAAACATTATGCTTTGGGGGTGTTTTTCTGCTAAGGGGACAGGACAACTTCACCGCATCAAAGGGACGATGGACTGGGCCATGTACCGTCAAATCTTGGGTGAGAACCTCCTTCCCTCAGCCAGGGCATTGAAAATGGGTAGTGGATGGGTATTCCAGCATGACAATGACCCAAAACACACGGCCAAGGCAACAAAGGAGTGGCTCAAGAAGAAGCACATTAAGGTCCTGGAGTGGCCTAGCCAATCTCCAGACCTTAATCCCATAGAAAATCTGTGGAGGGAGCTGAAGGTTCGAGTTGCCAAACGTCAGGCTCGAAACCTTAATGACTTGGAGAAGATCTGCATAGAGTTGGACAAACCTACCATTACAATTATCTTTGTCAGTGGGAAAACGTACAAAATCAGCAGCGGATCAAATACTTTTTTCCCTCACAATTGAATTTGGAAGTTTACATACAGTTAGGTTGGAGTCATTAAAACTCATTTTTCAACCACTCCACACATTTCTTGTTAATAAACTATAGTTTTGGCGAAGTCGGTTAGGACATCTACTTTGTGCATGACACAAGTAATTTTTCCAACAGTTGTTTACAGACAGATTATTTCACTTATAATTCACTGTATCACAATTCCAGTGGGTCAGAAGTTTACATACACTAATTTGACGGTGCCTTTAAACAGCTTGGAAAATTCCAGAAAATGATGTCATGGCTTTAGAAGCTTCTTATAGGCTAATTGACATCATTTGAGTACATTGGAGGTGTACCTGTGGATGTATTTAAAGGCCTACCTTCAAACTCAGTGGCTCTGCTTGACATCATGGGAAAATCTAAAGAAATCCACAAGTCTGGTTCATCCTTGAGAGCAATTTCCAAATGCCTGAAGGTACCACGTTCATCTGTACAAACAATAGTATGCAAGTTTAAACACCATGGTACTACGCAGCCGTCATACCGCTCAGGAAGAAGACGCGTTCTGTCTCCTAGAGATGAACATACTTTGGTGCGAAAAGTGCAAATCAATCCCAGAACAATCCCTGGTGTCCCCCAGGGCTCAGTTCTAGGCCCTCTCCTTTTCTCCCTATACACCAAGTCACTTGGCTCTGTCATATCCTCACACGGCCTCTCCTATCATTGCTACGCTGACGATACACAACTAATCTTCTCCTTTCCCCCCTCTGATAACCAGGTGGCGAATCGCATCTCTGCATGTCTGGCAGACATATCAGTATGGATGACGGATCACCACCTCAAGCTGAACCCTGGCAAGACGGAGCTGCTCTTCCTCCCGGGGAAGGACTGCCCGTTCCATGATCTCGCCATCACGGTTGACAACTCCGTTGTGTCCTCCTCCCAGAGTGCGAAGAGCCTTGGCGTGACCCTGGACAACACCCTGTCGTTCTCCGCTAACATCAAGGCGGTGACCCGCTCCTGCAGGTTCATGCTCTACAACATTCGGAGAGTACGACCCTGCCTCACACAGGAAGCAGCACAGGTCCTAATCCAGGCACTTGTCATCTCCCGTCTGGATTACTGCAATTCGCTGTTGGCTGGCCTCCCTGCATGTGCCATTAAACCCCTACAACTCATCCAGAATGCCGCAGCCCGTCTGGTGTTCAACCTTCCCAAGTTCTCTCCACGTCACCCCCTCCTCCGCACACTCCACTGGCTTCCAGTTGAAGCTCGCATCCGTTACAAGACCATGGTGCTTGCCTTTGGAGCAGCGAGGGGAACGGCACCTCTGTACCTTCGGGCTCTGATCAGTCCCTACACCCAAACGAGGGCATTGCGTTCATCCACCTCTGGCCTGCTGGCTCCCCTTCCTCTGCGGAAGCATAGTTCCCGCTCAGCCCAGTCAAAACTGTTCGCTGCTCTGGCACCCCAATGGTGGAACAAGCTCCCTCACGACGCCAGGACAGCGGAGTCACTCACCACCTTCCGGAGACATTTGAAACCCCACCTCTTTAAGGAATACCTGGGATAGGATAAAGCAATCCTTCTACCCCCCAAAAAAAAAAAAATTTGTAAAGTGGTTATCCCACTGGCTATAGGGTGAATGCATCAATTTGTGAGTCGCTCTGGACTAGAGCGTCTGCTAAATGACGTAAATGTGCCCTTGAGCAAGGCACTTAACCCTAATTGCTCCTGTAAGTCGCTCTGGATAAGAGCGTCTGCTAAATGACTTAAATGTAAATGTAAACAACAGCAAAGGACCTTGTGAAGATGCTGGAGGAAACAGGTACAAAAGTATCTATATCCACAGTAAAACGAGTCCTATATCGACATAACCTGAAAGGCCGCTCAGCAAGGAAGAAGCCACTGCTCCAAAACCGCCATAAAAAAAAGCCAGACTACAGTTTGCAACTGCACATGGGGACAAAGATCATACTTTTTGGAGAAATGTCCTCTGGTCTGATGAAACAAAAATAGATCAGTTTGCCCATGATAAAAAGGTGGTAACTTGCAAGCCGAAGAACACCATCCCAACAGTGAAGCACAGGGGTGGCAGCATCATGCTGTGGGGGTGCTTTGCTGCAGGAGGGACTGGTGAACTTTACAAAATAGATGGCATCATGAGGAAGGAAGATTATGTGGATATATTGAAGTAACATCTCAAGACATCAGTCAGGAAGTTAAAGCTTGGTCGTAAATGGGTCTTCCAAATGGACAATGAACCCAAGCATACTTCCAAAGTTGTGGCAAAATGGCTTAAGGACGACAAAGTCAAGGTATTGGAGTTGCCATCACAAAGCCCTGACCTCAATCCTATTGAAAATGTGTGGGCAGAACTGAAAAAGCATGTGCGAGCAAGGAGGCCTACAAACCTGACTCAGTTACACCAGCTCTGTCAGGAGGAATGGGCCAAAATTCAACCAACTTATTGTGGGAAGCTTGTGGAAGGGTACCCGAAATGTTTGAGCCAAGTTAAACAATTTAAAGGCAATGCTACCAAATACTAATTGAGTGTATGTAAACTTCTGACCCACTGGGAATGTGATGAAAGAAATAAAAGCTGAAATAAATCATTCTCTCAACTATTATTCTGACATTTCACATTCTTGAAATAAAGTGGTGATCCTAACTGACCTAAGAAAGGTAATTTTTACTAGGATTAAATGTCAGGAATTGTGAAAAACTGAGTTTAAATGTATTTGGCTAAGGTGTATGTAAACTTCCGACTTCAACTGTATATACACATACACTTAAACACATCATTACATATATCAATATTATTATAAAACCAGTGCCAGTAAAATAGAGAATAGTTGTAAACAAATCAATAAGAATGGACTAAGATTGCACTAAAAATAAGTACAATGCAATGCAATGCAATCTGCAACCCCTTGTACGTATGTGTTTCTTGTGCGTGTGTGTGTGCGTGTGAATTAAAGGGTCTGTCTAGCCCAGTAGTCTGCATATTAGATGCAGTAGTTGGCGCACCTCTCCTATCTCTGATTGTTCTAGGTGTGTTTTGCAAGAGGTTACCTCAGCATATGTAGGCTGATGATCTGAATGATAGATGGTGTGGACTGCATCACGTGGTGCACTTCTCTGAAGGACAGTGTTCTACCCGACCCTAGAGTAGTGGTCAGTGCTGTGTTGTGATGGGCCGGGTCTAGTGGTGTTGTGTTGTGATGGGCCGGGTCTAGTGGTGCTGTGTTGTGATGGGCCGGGTCTAGTAGAGCTGCGTTGTGATGGGCCGGGTCTAGTAGATCTGTGTTGTGATAGGCCTGGTCTAGTAGTGTTGTGTTGTGATGGGTCGGGTCTAGTAGAGCTGTGTTGTGATGGGCCGGGTCTGGTCGTGCTGTCCTGAGGCGTGTCTGGTCTGGTGTTGGGTCTGGTCTGCTGTGTTGGGCCCGTTCTTTTAGAGCTGTGCTGTAATAAGCCGTGTCTGGCTCTTCTCTCCTGGGGATGGTGGGGGTACTGTTTTTTCAGAAAGCGCGGGGCCTCTGCTGCTGGGGTGATGGGTATGTTTGTTCCTGCCAAGTGTTCCATCCTTAAGGTATCTCTCTCTCTCTCTCTCTCTCTCTCTCTCTCTCTCTCTCTCTCTCTCTCTCCCTCCCTGCACTCTCTCTCTCTTTTTCTCTCTCTCTCTGTCCCTCTCTCTATCTCCCTCTCTCAATTCAATTTCAATTTCAATTCAATTTAAGGGCTTTATTGGCATGGGAAACGTATGTTAACATTGCCAAAGCAAGTGAAGTAGATAGTGAACAAAAGTGAAATAAACAATAAATATTAACAGTACACATTACACTCAGAAGTTCCAAAAGAATAAAGACATTTCAAATGTCATATTATGTTAATGTCTATGTATTATCTCTCTCTCTCTCTCTCTCTCTCTCTCTCTCTCTCTCTCTCTCTCTCTCTCTCTCTCTCTCTCTCTCTCTCTCTCTCTCTCTCTCTCTGTCTGTCCCTCTCTCTCTGTTGCGCTCTCTCTCTCTCTCTCTGGCTCTGTCTCTCTCCCTCTTTCTCTCTCTCTCTCCCTCTCTCTCTGACTATTTGGATTATGGTACATTTAATGTTAACGTCTCTTTGTCCACTGAGCCACGGACTGTTTATGTAAATCTGTTTAAAGATGAGTGATCTTTGAGTAATATCCCAAGATCGCTGTGAGTTGAACTCTGTGGCAGTGCGTGGCATTTCCCTCTTACAGTTTTTCTCAATTGCTAAAACACAATTTCTGAAACCTTGCTCCATTTCTTGAAAACGTTAAACACAAAACCTCATCTTCAAGCACTATTTACAAAACCTCTGACTCCTCTCGCAAAAATGAAACATTCGCCTCAAAACTGTTTTACCTGTGTTCAAAATCAAACACTGCTCTCAAATTCTCAAATCATAAACAAAGTGATCAAAATGATATACACTCTCAAGCAGTCAGTAAACAATACACCGAAAAATAGAAAACACATTGTTCAAAACATACAGTTCTCAGGGAGAAGTACATTTTTTATCTCAAAACAAATTTCATATTTTTCCGTCATTGTCTTTTGATGAACGAAAACATGTTCTATCATAGTAGCTCAAAATTGATCAGAAATTACTACTCTGCTTTGCTCTTTAGTTTTTTGTTCTTCCTCCTCCTTGTACCCCATATTTTTACAGTACTGTACCCTGCATCTCACAAACTTGTCCTTTGTCTCTGTGATACTGTAATTCTTGTTCTTTGTTGATATGAACCTGCAATCAGTCAAAATCTATTGAGCAGTCAGTACTGTTAACAAATGGAAAGCACAATGTTCAGGGCCATACAATTTGTCCATTGTACAGTATACAGCCTACAAGGCACTGTACTACAGTATACAATACTAAAAGGGACAAAAATCAAAGGAGTAAACATGTGATCAATGTGCTTCTTCTTGTCTTTGGGCTGGGTCAGGCCAGAGCACTTCGTTGACATCACAAGCAATATTGTCCCTCCTGAGGCAACGGGGGAAGAAGCCTCTTGTGTGCCGTATCCAGCCCTGACATGATTCCTCACCTATATCACCACAGGCTAAATCCATGGCTTGCAGCAGATTTACTCTGGTGTAGGGTTGTCTATCATACACTTTCCATCTCCAAGAGGAGAAAAACTCCTCAATCGGATTCAGGAAAGGCGAGTATGGAGGGAGGTACAAGTTCATAAACTGCCCATTGATGTTTCTGAATGTATGCTTACTTGCACATACTGAGCTCGCAGTTCTTTCACCCTTGGTGAGTTGCGCTCTAAAGGTACTCTGTATACTTGTTTCATTTGCATCCTGTTACGATGGAGGACACGGTCAATTGTGGAATTACTCACACTGTCGATTCCCTGGAAGTGTGTGTTGTCTTGTATCACCCGTTCCTGGATTTCTCTGAGTCGTATTGGATTATCTTGAAGGACCATGCCAACTATAACGGCCTCTTGCTCCCGAGTGAATATAGCTGTCCTTCCACCTGCATGTGGCAGCCTTGCAATTCTACAAAAAGTAGTTGTGCAGTTACAAAACATATTCATTCAGTACAATACATACAGTGATTCACTTAACAAATGTCTATTGAAACAGCTGCATATTGTGAAGTACAGTAAATTTGCAATTACAAAAATACAGTAGTATACTGTACCTGTTCTCTTCTCTGAATGTCCTTACTATGGTGGACACAGAAAATTGGCTCAAATTGGGTTGCACTCTAAGTCCTGCTTCCCTCATTGTCAGTCCATGGACAAGAACATGGTCTATGACTGTTGCTCAAATTTCATCAGATATTTCCACTCTTTGTCTTCCTCTTCCTCTTCATCCTCCTCTTCCTCTTTCTTGCCCTCCTCCTCCTCCTCCTCGTCGCCCACCTCGCATACGCACTCGTCCTCGTCCTCTCACATTGTTTCTTCTATCCATTCTCAGACTTTCTCCTTCCCACCTTCAACAACCTGTTTGCTCTCTGAACTGGCTGATATTGGTTGTGTCGCATCATTTGAAACAGGTTAAATCAATTTTGAGTGGTTGTGTTCAATCAATGACATGTGTTCTCTATTTGTATTTGATTGTTGCCACTTGTGTTTACCAGTATGGATGACATGTGCATTAGAGTGCAGAATGTGTTTTGAGAATGAGAATGTGTTTAGAGTTTTGCTGAAAAGTCGAAGTGAGATCTGCAAATTGTGTTTTACCATGTGAAATGGTTTAAGGTATTGACAACATACTGCATAATTAGCTAAATGAGTCCAGGCAACTGAGAACTTTGTTCAGCCAATGGGTTTTAGTGTTTTAGCAATTGAGAAAAACTGTAACATATGTGACATGTCCCCTGCCGATGTGCCATTGGATTAGGGCCTGTGATTGACAGGCGTTCCTCCGCCGTGACAGCAGCTCACTGCCCTGAGAGGCAGAAGGGAGAGAGCGAGGGAAGGAGGTAGAGAGAGAGAGAGAGACAGAGAGAGAATGAGTGAGTTGCGGCTGTGGTGCAGCGCTGCAGTCATGGTGTTGTCCTTTCCATTCAGGCGCTGATTTGTTCATGTCGAGAGCAGTCCCCTCTGCGAGCGATGTTGTTAATTTTGTGACATGGGATTGTCACAGAGTGTTAATTTCTTCAGCGGTGACCTGCTAGCTGTCGGATTCCAGCAAAAATGAACATTTTCTTGGCGTCATGTTTAAAGGGAAAGGTTGTTGAATGTGTTGAATGTGTTGTGACAGGAGGCATGTGTGAGCACACACTCGCCTGTTTAATGTAGCACATTAGGCTTTCCCCAGGCAGTCAGGCAGTCAGACAGTCAGGCAATCAGTCAGTCAGGCAATCAGTCAGTCAGTCAGTCCGGCAGGCAGTGTATTAAGGGCAGGGTGTTAAGTGTTGGTCAGTATGTTTTTATGCAGCTGGGTACAGCATCAGTCAGGGGACAGAAGCTCCTGGAGATAACACTTTGAACTGAACTCCTGGTTATAGTGTCAGTTGATTTTGAATTATGTTGTTTTAATGGATTGAAAAAAAAACATTGCTGTTGAAACTATTACATTTTAGAAAGTTGATAAACGTATTAACAGTATTGATGATTGATTGACCCCTTCGATTGTATGCTGAAGGTATTTAGCCAATGATTTCTCTAATCTGAATCAGTGGTGTTGATATTTTTAATGGCCACTGGGTTTATGTTTCCAATGGACTGTTAGACATTCTTTTTATATAGAATTTCCTCCCCCGCAAAGGATAATGTTTGATTTTGTATTGCTTCTGAAATATTTGGAGAATTACTGTTAGCTTACACATAGCCTAGTACACAGTACAGACTTAATACTGATTCACAAATGACTGTTCAAGTTGTATGCCCATTGGAACATTTTAACTCTCTTCAATGTGCAGAAACAAACACACACACACACACACACACACAAACACACACACACACACACACACACACACACACACACACACACACACACACACTGACCAGCCACCACATTGTACAGTCTGTGTGACTGTCCACCCTGTGTGTGCCTGACCCTTCCTGTGATTGACAGGCATGACGGTGGAGGGGTGACATGTGGGCGTGGTCAGCAGCGCTGAGGCACTATGTTGTGACCAGTGAGTTGCCGGGGCTGACGGATGCATTGTGAAAGGGCTGGTGTCAGGTGACCGGCTGGCCTGATTGATTGTTTAGCGTCCGCCTCATATCGCCTCACACCCAGGACCTCCAGCTGTCCCTTCCCATCCAGCCAGGGAGGGTCAGTCACAGAATACTTTGTCTGTACCTCAACACTGACCACACTGACCGACATGACCTCTGCCCTACTCTCTTAGGACAGACATTAAGAAAGGTCAACATGATCCTACTATCTCTGCCCCACTCTCTTTAACTCCTTCCTCAGCACTATAAATATTACAACTAGATGCTGCTTCCTATTGAGTTGAGTGATCCTATTGAGTTGAGTGATCCTATTGAGTTGAGGGATCCTATTGAGTTGAGTGATCCTATTGAGTTGAGGGATCCTATTGAGTTGAGTGAACCTATTGAGTTGAGAGATCCTATTGAGTTGAGTGATCCTATTGAGTTGAGAGATCCTATTGAGTTGAGTGATCCTATTGAGTTGAGAGATCCTATTGAGTTGAGTGATCCTATTGAGTTGAGAGATCCTATTGAGTTGAGTGATCCTATTGAGTTGAGAGATCCTATTGAGTTGAGTGATCCTATTGAGTTGAGTGATCCTATTGAGTTGAGTGATCCTATTGAGTTGAGAGATCCTATTGAGTTGAGTGATCCTATTGAGTTGAGAGATCCTATTGAGTTGAGTGATCCTATTGAGTTGAGAGATCCTATTGAGTTGAGTGATCCTATTGAGTTGAGAGATCCTATTGAGTTGAGTGATCCTATTGAGTTGAGAGATCCTATTGAGTTGAGTGATCCTATTGAGTTGAGTGATCCTACTGAGTTGAGTTGTATTATATTTCTCAGAATGTCATGCAAGGGACTTGTCTAGTTTAAGTTTAAGGTGTACGCTATGTTCAGAACGGCATGGTTGCTGCCACTTTGTCGCTTTCTCTAACCTTCATAAACCGATATACTGTAGAATACTTCCTCAAACAATGACTAAATGGTAAAATAAGAGGTTGTATTAATTTTCTGTGTTGTACAACATTATAGTTAGTTATATTTATAGTTTGTGAATCCATTAAGCATTATTGATTACTTCCTAATAAATACTTACAACCACAGTTTATCACATCTTCCCACCATTAGGGTTGGCACAATTACCTAATAACCACGTAACCAATGGTCATGAAAATAAAATAACCATCATAACCATTATTATTTTGTGGAACAAACAGCTGACTGTCACATGTGGGAAATGATCCGGGGTCTCCCACAGGAACAACAAACATCTTAGACCATTAGACAATTCCCTTTTGGCCGAGGGCCTACACTGGTTTTGAAGGTTGCAGGCGGGACTACCTCATCACATGACCGACTCATGTCCACTATATGAAGACGGGATGGCCGGGCATTCGTGCGGTCGAGTCTGTTTCAGTCTTAACTTGGACCCTTAAAGGCCCAGTGCAGTCAAAAACATGATTTTCCTGACGTTTACTGTATATTTCCATACTATTAGGTTGGAATAATATTGTGAAAATGATGATGATGCCCTTTTAGTGTAATAGCTGTTTGAAAAGACCAACAGAAATTTCTGCCTGTTTTGGTGGGATGCAGTTTTGGCCTGCCTGGTGACATCATTGCCTTTGCCTTTGTGCTGTTGTCTGTGCCCAATAATGTTTGTACCATGTTGTGCTGCTGCCATGTTGTGTTGTCATGTGTTGCTGCCATGCTGTGTTGTCATGTGTTGCTGCCATGCTATGTTGTTGTCTTAGGTCTCTCTTTATGTAGTGCTGTGGTGTCTCTCTTGTCATGATGTGTGTTTTGTCATATATTTTAATTTTTTATCCCAGCCCCCGTCCCCGCAGGAGGCCTTTTGCCAGGCCGTCATTGTAAATAAGAATTTGTTCTTAACTGACTTGCCTAGTTAAATAAAGGTTAAATAAAACATTTAAATAAAATCACCAGTGAGTAAATTATTGAATAGATCAATAAGAAAGTGAGTTCCAAACCTCTCTGCCAATAATAGCTAGTTTTCAGTTTCCCCCTCCTCACTCAGACCACTCCCAGACAGTTCTAGCAAAATTATTGTTTGAGAAATGGCTCTTTGCTAAGAAACTATTTTGGTTTCTTTTTGACAATTTTAATTGAAAACAATCACAGTAAGGTACTTAATGTTACCCAGAAATGATTAGATATTGAGATAAAAACGGCTGCATTGGACCTTTAACAAAGTGATGAAATGTTGTTGCTCCTTGGTGAAACAAGCAAAGAGTCTACGGTTGCCTAGGCAATGCAGCAGCAGCACACATATAAATAAAATGAATAACAGCCTTGGAACCTCTAAGCCTGGCAATTTGACTGGTAAACTCATGGGTACAGTCGCAATGGCTGCCTGGTATTGGGATGCAATAATATCCATGGTAATGTAGAACGTTAATTCAAATGTTGTTAACTGATGTGGCTCATGCAATGGAATGGATTTTCTGTAATGTTGAGTTGACTCAATAAATCACAGCACATATTTTAGCACATATTTTACTTCCTGCTTTGCTCCTATGGGTTCACTCTCAATGGTGGCCAGTCCAACCACTCTGTCATCATCAACTTGAATGGGGATGTCCATTCTATTAATTATATTTCAATTCCAGCACGTGCAATCTGGAGTGGAGGAGAGGACAAAATGTGGGTCTATTTATTGAAAAAAAATGTGTTGCTATTCCCATGGTTATTACGGTGATCGCAGTCATTTGGCTGGCCAATTGCCGTCATCCAAAATTCCATGATCGTCACAACCCTACCCACCATAGTTTAATACACACTGAGTGTACAAAACATTAGGAACACCTTCATAATATTGAGTTTTACCCTGTTTTGCCATCAGAACAGCCTCAATTCGTCGGGGCATGGACTCCAGAAGGTGTCGAAAGTGTTCCACATGGATGCTGGCTCTATTGACTCTAATGCTTCCCACAGTTGTGTCAAGTTGGCTGGATGTCCTTTGGGTGGTGGACCATTCTTGATACACACGAGAAACTGTTGAGTGTGAAAAACCCAGCAGCGTTGTAGTTCTTGACTCAAATCGGTGTGCCTGGCACCTACTACCATACCCCGTTCAAAGGCACTTAAATCTTATGTCTTGTCCATTCACACTCTGAATGGCACACAAACAATCCATGTCTTAATTGTTTCAAGGCTTAAAAATCCTTATTTAACCTGTCTCATCTACACTGATTGAAGTGGATTTAACAAGTGACATCAATAAGGGATCATAGCTTTCACCTGGAATCACCTGGCCAGTATATGTCATGGAAAGAGCAGGTGTCCTTATTGTTTTGTCCACTCAGTGTATATTAACAACAGGGCATCATAATGTTAAACTTAATTTTAGCCATAGTTAGAGTGCAACAACAGTTCCTCTCCATAGCGACTAACATCTTGGTTGGAATATGCCATTATAGATTCGTTTTGCTATTCACAGGTCTAATTCCATTTGCGTCTCAAACTGGTTTCTAATCTTCTTGTCTGTGGTTAGCCTGGAGTGTAGCAGACCTACATTTCTCTGCTTCCTCGATTATAGTCCGGCTTTGATGGACAGGTGGGGAAATACGTGCCTGTTCTTTGCAGTTGGACTGGCAGCAATTTGCATTGCACACAGCCAGACGTTTGTGTGTGTATGTTAGATACAGTGAGGGAAAGAGGTATTTGATCCCCTGCTGATTTTGTACGTTTGCCCACTGACAAAGAACTTATCAGTCTATAATTTTAATGGTAGGTTTATTTGAACAGTGAGAGACAGAATAACAACAAAAAAATCCAGAAAAACGCATGTCAAAAATAGTATAAATTGACTTGCATTTTAATGAGGGAAATCAGTATTTGACCCCCTCTCAATCAGAAAGATTTTTGGCTCCCAGGTGTCTTTTATACAGGTAACAAGCTGAGATTAGGAGCACACTCTTAAAGGGAGTAATCCTAATCTCAGTTTGTTACCTGTATAAAAGACACCTGTCCACAGAAGCAATCAATCAATCAGATTCCAAACTCTCCACCATGGCCAAGACCAAAGAGCTCTCCAAGGATGTCAGGGACAAGATTGTAGACCTACAAAAGGCTAGAATGGGCTACAAGACCATCGCCAAGCAGCTTGGTGAGAAGGTGACAACAGTTGGTGCGATTATTCACAAATGGAAGATTACAAAATAACTGTCAATCTCCCTCGGCCTGGGGCTCCATGCAAAATCTCACATCGTGGAGTTGCAATGATCATGAGAATGGTGAGGAATCAGCACAGAACTACACAGGAGGATCTTGTCAATGATCTCAAGGCAGCTGGGACCATAGTCACCAAGAAAACTATTGGTAACACACTACGCCGTGAAGGACTGAAATCCTGCAACGCCCACAAGGTCCCCCTGCTCAAGAAAGCACATATACATGCCCGTCTGAAGTTTGCCAATGAACATCTGAATGATTCAGAGGAGAACTGGGTGAAAGTGATGTGGTCAGATGAGACCAAAATGGAGCTCTTTGGCATCAACTCAACTCGCCGTGTTTGGAGGAGGAGGAATGCTGCCTATGACCCCAAGAACACCATCCCCACCGTCAAACATGGAGGTGGAATCATTATGCTTTGGGGGACAGGACAACTTCACCGCATCAAAGGGACGATGGACGGGGCCATGTACCATCAAATCTTGGGTGACAACCTCCTTCTCTCAGCCAGGGCATTGAAAATGGGTAGTGGATGGGTATTCCAGCATGACAATGCCCCAAAACACACGGCCAAGGCAACAAAGGAGTGGCTCAAGAAGAAGCACATTAAGGTCCTGGAGTGGCCTAGCCAGTCTCCAGACCTTAATCCCATAGAAAATCTGTGGAGGGAGCTGAAGGTTCGAGTTGCCAAACGTCAGGCTCGAAACCTTAATGACTTGGAGAAGATCTGCAAAGAGGAGTGGGACAAAATCCCTCCTGAGATGTGTGCAAACCTGGTGGCCAACTACAAGAAATGTCTGACCTCTGTGATTGCCAACAATGGTTTTGCCACCAAGTACTAAGTCATGTTTTGCAGAGGGGTCAAATACTTATTTCCCTCATTAAAATGCAAATCAATTCATAACATTTTTGAAATGCGTTTTTCTGGATTTGTTTGTTGTAATTCTGTCTCTCACTGTTCAAATAAACCTACCATTAAAGTTATAGACTGATCATTTCTTTGTCAGTGGGCAAACATAAAAAATCAGCAGGGGATCAAATACTTTTTCCCCTCACTGTATATATATATATATATATTTTTTTTTAAATCAGATTTGGTTGGTACCGATAGAGAAACACGACATTCTCCATTTTGAAATGATGGTTTAATGATTATCTACGATTTCAAAAAAATCTTTGCAGTATAAGACAATGTCTAAGAATCGTCAGAGAGATCTTGTAATTTAGATATTTCCCCCTTTATTTTCTTTCTGTTAAAACGTTGTTTTAAGAGATTACACATTTATTTGAGTGGCAATTATTTTTGTCTATGCTAAAATACAGGTTAATGGGAATAATGTGATTTCTCATTTTAGAGGAATCACACTATATTTCATTCTTTAGTTTTCATTTAATTCAATTATACTTTATTATCAACAATGGAAGCTAGGTCATTTTATTTAGTGCCCCCAACATCACAGACTATACCATCAGGGTAAGACGACACAGTAATACAGTAAACACAAAAGGACAGTAACATACAGACACACAGTAGGACATTTACAGTGAAACATGTTGAGTGCCTTCGGAAAGTATTCAGACCCCTTGACTTTTTCTACATTTTGTTAGGTTACAGTCTTATTCTAAAATTGATTAAATTGATTTTTTCCCTAATCAATCTACAAACAATACCCCGTAATGACAAAGCAAAAACAGGTTTTTAGAAAATGTTGCTATATATTACATTTACGTAAGTATCCAGACCCTTTACTCAGTACTTTGTTGAAGAACCTTTGGCAGCAATTGCAGCCACAAGTCTTCTTGGGAATGATGCTACAAGCTTGGCACACTTGTATTTGGGGAGTTTCTCCCATTCTTCTCTGCAGATCCTCTCAAGCTCTGTCGGGTTGGATGGGGAGCGTCGCTGCACAGCTATTTTCAGGTCTCTCCAGAGATGTTCGAATGGGTTCAAGTCCGGGCTCTGGCTGGGCAACTCAAGGACATTCAGAGACTTGTCCTGAAGCCACTCCTGCATTGTCTTGGCTGTGTGCTTAGGGTCGTTGTCCTGTTGGAAGGTGAACCTTCGCCCCAGTCTGAGGTCCTGAGCGCTCTGGAGCAGGTTTTCATCAAGGATCTCACTGTACTATGCTCTGTTCATTTTTGCCTCGATCCTGACTAGTCTCCCAATCCCTGCAGCTGAAAAACATCCCTACAAGATATTGCTGCCACCACCATGATTCACCGTAGGGATGGTGCCAGGTTTCCTCCAGACGTGACGCTTGGCATTCAGGCCAAAGAGTTCAATCTTGGTTTCATTAGACCAGAGAATCTTGTTTCTCATGGTCTGAGAGTCTTTAGGTGCCTTTAGGCAAACTCCAAGCGGGCTGTCATGTGCCTTTTACTGAAGAGTGGCTTCCGTCTGGTCACTCTACCATAAAGGCCTGATTGGTAGAGTGCTGCAGAGATGGTTGTCCTTCTGGAAGGTTCTCCCATCTCCACAGAGGAACTCTGGAGCTCTTGATCACCTCCCTGACCAAGACCCTTCTCCCCCGATTGCTCAATTTGTCCAGGCGGCCAGCTGTAGGAAGAGTATTGGTGGTTACGAACTTCAAATCGAATTTTATTTGCCACATGCGCCAAATACAACAGGTGTAGACCTTACAGTGAAATGCTTACTTACAAGCCCTTAACCAACAATGCAGTTTTAATAAAAAAATAAAAAAAGTTAAGTAAAAAAAAAGAGAACTAAAAAATTAAAATAGCAAATAATTAAAGAGCAGTAAAATAAAAAAACAGTAGCGAGGCTATATACAGGGGGTACCGGTACAGAGTCAATGTACGGGGGCACAGGTTAGTCGAGGTAATTGAGGGAATATGTACTTGTGGGTAGAGTTCAAGTGACTATGCATAGATAATAAACAGAGTAGCAGCAGCGTAAAAGAGGGGGTGTGGGTGGGGTGGGGTGGCAATGCAAATAGACTGGGTAGCCATGATTAGCTGTTCAGGAGTCTTATGGCTCGGGGGTAGAAGCTGTTAAGAAGCCTTTTGGACCTAGACTTGCCGCTCTGGTACCGCTTGCCGTGCGGTAGCAGAGAGAACAGTCTATGACTAGGGTGGCTGGAGTCTGACAATTTTTAGGGCCTTCCTCTGACACCACCTGGTATAGAGGTCCTGGATGGCAGGAAGCTTGGCCCCAGTGATGTACTGGGCCGTATGCACTACCCTCTGTAGTGCCTTGCGGTCGGAGGCTGAGCAGTTGCCATACCAAGCGCTGATGCAACCAGTCAGGATGCTCTTGATGGTGCAGCTGTAGAACTTTTTGAGGATCTGAGGACCCATGACAAATCTTTTCAGTCTCCTGAGGGGGAATAGGCTTTGTCGTGCCCTCTGCACGACTGTCTTGGTGTGTTTGGACCATGATAGTTTGTTGGTGATGTGGACACCAAGGAACTTGAAGCTCTCGACCTGTTCCACTACAGCCCCGTCGATGAGAATGGGAGCGTGCTCAGTCCTCTTTTTTTTCCCTGTAGTCCACAATCATCTCCTTTGTCTTGATCACGTTGAGGGAGAGGTTGTTATCCTGGCACCACACGGCCAGGTCTCTGACCTCCTCCCTATAGGCTTTCTCATCATTGTCGGTGATCAGGCCTACCACTGTTGTGTTGTCGGCAAACTTAATGATGGTGTTAGAGTCGTGCCTGGCCATGCAGTCATGGGTGAACAGGGAGTACACGAGGGGACTGAGCACGCACCCCTGAGGGGCCCCCATGTTGAGGATCAGCGTGTCAGATGTGTTGTTACCTACACTTACCACCTGGGGGCGGCCCGTCAGGAAGTCCAGGATCCAGTTGCAGAGGGAGGTGTTTAGTCCCAGGGTCCTTAGCTTAGTGATGAGCTTGGAGGGCACTATGGTGTTGAATGCTGAGCTGTAGTCAATGAATAGCATTCTCACGTAGGTGTTCTTCTTGTCCAGGTGGGAAAGGGCATTGTGGAGTGCAATAGAGATTGCATCATCTGTGGATCTGTTGGGGCGGTATGCAAATTGGAGTGGGTCTAGGGTTTCTGGGATAATGGTGTTGATGTGAGCATTGACCAGCCTTTCAAAGCACTTCATGGCTACAGACGTCAGTGCTATGGGTCGGTAGTCATTTAGGCAGGTTATTTTAGTGTTCTTGGGCACAGGGATTATTGTGGTCTGCTTGAAACATGTTGGTATTACAGACTCAGTCAGGGACATGTTGAAAATGTCAGTGAAGACACTTGCCAGTTGGTCAGCGCATGCTCAGAGTACACGGCCTGGTAATCCGTCTGGCCCTGCTGCCTTGTGAATGTTGACCTGCTTAAAAGTCTTACTCACATCGGCTACAGAGAGCGTGATCACATAGTCATCTGGAACAGCTGATGCTCTCATGCATGCTTCAGTGTTGCTTGCCTTTTTATTTAACTAGGCAAGTCAGTTAAGAACAAATTGTTATTTACAATGACGGCCTACACCAGCCAAACCCGGACAACACTGGGCCAATTGTGAGGCACCGTATGGGACTCCCAATCACGTCCGGTTGTGATACAGCCTGGAATCGAACCAGGGGGTCTGTAGTGACACTTCAAGCACTGAGATGCAGTGCCTTAGACCACTGCGCCACTCAGGAGCCTTGAAGTGAGCATAGAAGTGATTTAGCTTGTCTGGTAGGCTTGTGTCACTGGGCAGCTCGCGGCTGTGCTTCCCTTTGTAGTCTGTTTTTTTATTTTTATTTTATTTCACCTTTATTTAACCAGGTAAGCCAGTTGAGAACAGGTTCTCATTTACAACTGCGACCTGGCCAAGATAAAGCATAGTAGTGCAATAAAACAACAACACAGAGTTACATATGGGGTAAAAAACATAAAGTCAGAAATACAACAGAAAATATATATACAGTGTGTGCAAATGTAGCAAGTTATGGAGGTAAGGCAATAAATAGGCTATAGTGCAGAATAATTACAATAGTATTAACACTGGAATGCTAGATGTGCAAGAGATTATGTGCAAATAGAGATACTGGGGTGCAAATGAGCAAAATAAATAACAATATAGGGATGAGGTAGTTGGGTGGGCTAATTTCAGATGGGCTGTGTACAGGTGCAGTGATCGGTAAGGTGCTCTGACAACTGATGCTTAAAGTTATTGAGGGAGATAAGAGTCTCCAGCTTCAGAGATTTTTGCAATTCGTTCCAGTCATTGGCAGCAGAGAACTGGAAGGAATGGCGGCCAAAGGAGGTGTTGGCTTTGGGAATGACCAGTGAGATATACCTGCTGGAGCGCAGACTACGGGTGGGTGCTGCTATGGTGACCAATGAGCTAAGATAAGGCGGGGATTTGCCTAGCAGTGATTTATAGATGGCCTGGAGCCAGTGGGTTTGACGACGAACATGTAGTGAGGACCAGCCAACAAGAGCGTACAGGTCACAGTGGTGGGTAGTGTATGGGGCTTTGGAGACAAAACGGATGGCACTGTGATAGACTACATCCAATTTGCTGAGTAGAGTGTTGGAGGCTATTTTGTAAATGACATCGCCGAAGTCAAGGATCGGTAGGATAGTCAGTTTTACGAGGGCATGTTTGGCAGCATGAGTGAAGGAGGCTTTGTTGCGAAATAGGAAGCCGATTCTAGATTTAACTTTGGATTGGAGATTCTTTATGTGAGTCTGGAAGTTGAGTTTACAGTCTAACCAGACACCTAGGTATTTGTAGTTGTCCACATACTCTAGGTCAGACCCGTCGAGAGTGGTGATTCTATTCGGGTGGGCGGGTGCCAGCAGCGTTCGATTGAAAAGCATGCATTTAGTTTTACTAGTGTTTAAGAGCAGTTGGAGGCTACTGAAGGATTGTTGTATGGCATTGAAGCTCGTTTGGAGGTTTGTTAACACAGTGTCCAATGAAGGGCCAGATGTATACAAAATGGTGTCGTCTGCGTAGAGGTGGATCTGAGAGTCACCAGCAGCAAGAGCGACATCATTGATATACACGGAGAAAAGTGTCGGCCCAAGAATTGAACCCTGTGGCACCCCCCATAGAGACTACCATAGGTCCAGACAACAGGCCCTCCGATTTGACACACTGAACTCTATCTGAGAAGTAGTTGGTGAACCAGGCGAGGCAGTCATTTGAGAAACCAAGGCTATTTAGTCTGCCAATAAGAATGCGGTGGTTGACAGAGTCGAAAGCCTTGGCCAGGTCGATGAAGACGGCTGCACAGTACTGTCTATTATCAATCGCGGTTATAATATCGTTTAGGACCTTGAGCGTGGCTGAAGTGCACCCGTGACCAGCTCGGAAACCGGATTGCATAGCGGAGAAGGTACGGTGGTATTCGAAATGGTCAATTATCTGTTTGTTAACTTGGCTTTCGAATACTTTCGAAAGGCAGGGCAGGATGGATATAGGTCTGTAGCAATTTGGATCTAGAGTGTCACCCCCTTTGAAGAGGGGGATGACCGCGGCAGCTTTCCAATCTCTGGGGATCTCAGACGTTATGAAAGAGAGGTTGAACAGACTAGTAATAGGGGTAGCGACAATTTCGGCGGCTAGTTTTAGAAAGAAAGGGTCCAGATTGTCTAGCCCAGCTGATTTGTAGGGGTCCAGATTTTGCAGCGCTTTCAAAACATCAGCTGTCTGAATTTGTGTGAAGGAGAAGCGGGGGGGGCATGGGCAAGTTGCAGCAGAGGGTGCAGAGTTGGTGGCCGGGTTAGTGGTAGCCAGATGGAAAGCATGGCCAGCTGTAGCAAAATGCTTGTTGAAATTCTCGATTATTGTAGATTTATCGGTGGTGATAGTGTTTCCTAGCCTCAGTGCAGTGGGCAGCTGGGAGGAAGTGCTCTTATTCTCCATGGACTTTACAGTGTCCCAAAACTTTTTGGAGTTAGTGCTACAGGATGCAAATTTCTGTTTGAAAAAGTTAGCCTTTGCTTTCCTGACTGCTTGTGTATATTGGTTCCTAACTTCCCTGAAAAGTTGCATATCGCGGGGGCTATTTGATGCTAATGCTGTACGCCACAGGATGTTTTTGTGCTGGTCAAGGGCAGTCAAGTCTGAGGAGAACCAGGGGCTATATCGGTTCTTAGTTCTGTATTTTTTGAATGGGGCATGTTTATTTAAGATTGAGAGGAAATTACTTTTAAGGAACAACCAGGCATCCTCTACTGACGGAATGAGATCTATATCCATCCAGGATACCTGGGCCAGGTCAATTAGGAAGGCCTCCTCGCTAAAGTGTTTTAGGGAGCGTTTGACAGTGATGAGGGGTGGTCGTTTGACCGCGGACCCGTTACGGACGCAGGCAATAAGGCAGTGATCGCTGAGATCCTGGTTGAAGACAGCTGAGGTGTATTTAGAGGGTATGTTAGTCAGGATGATATCTATGAGGGTACCCATGTTTACGGATTTAGGGTTGTACCTGGTAGGTTCGTTGATAATTTGCGTGAGGTTGAGGGCATCTAGCTTGGATTGTAGGATGGCTGGGGTATTAAGCATATCCCAATTTAGGTCACCAAGCAGTACAAACTCTGAGGATAAATGGGGGCAATCAATTCACATATGGTGTCCAGGGCACAGCTGGGGGCTGAGGGGGGTCTGTAGCAAGCGGCAACAGTGAGAGACTTATTTCTGGAAAGGTGGATTTTTAGAAGTAGAAGCTCAAACTGTTTGGGCACAGACCTGGATAGTATGATAGAGCTCTGCAGGCTATCTCTACAGTAGATTGCAACTCCACCCCCTTTGGCAGTTCTATCTAGACGGAAAATGTTATAGTTGGGGATGGAAATTTCAGAATTTTTGGTGGCCTTCCTGAGCCAGGATTCAGACACTGCTAGAACATCAGGGTTGGTGAATAACTCAAACTTAGGAAGTAGACTTCTGATATTTATGTGCAAGAAACCAAGACTTTTGCGATTACAGAAGTCATCAAATGATAGCGCCTGGGGAGTAGGAGTGATACTGAGGACTGCAGGGCCTGGGTTAGCCTCTACATCACCAGAGGAACAGAGGAGGACTAGAATAAGTATACGGCTAAAGGCTTTAAGAACTGGTCTTCTAGTGCGTTGGGTACATAGAATAAAGGGGGCAGATTTCCGGGTGTTATAGAAAAGATTCAGGGCATTATGTACAGACAAGGATATGGAAGGATATGAGTAAAGTGGAGGTAACCCTAAGCGTTGGGTAACAATGAAAGAGATATCATCGCTAGAGTCATCAATTGAGTCGGTCTCCGCGTGTATAGGGGGAGGTGCAAAGGAGCTATCTAATGCAGGTTTAGCTAGGCTGGGGGGTCTACAGTGATATAGTACAATTAGAAATAACCGAAACAACAATAAACTAACCATGTTTGGGCTGAGGCTAAACATAAACAGGATGTAGTACCGTAAAAAGGAACAGTCCAGCAGATATCAGCTGTATAGCTGAGTTATCATAAGGTCCGGTGGTGAAGCAGTAGTAAGAGGCCACGGCTAGCGGGCCAGGGCTAGCAGATGGATGGAATCTTCGTGGTTAACGTCGTAACCACATCAGACGATTTCGTCCGCAGACCAGTCGTGTAGGATCGGGCGGGCTCCGTGTCAACACTAGGTGGTCCCGTCCGGTTGACAGAGAGGTAGATAGCCGGGAGATGGGCGATGGGCCTAGCTCAGGATGATTTGATTAGCCAGACCACAGCGTCCGTTTTGTTGTAGCTGGCTGGTGGTAGCTAGCTGGTAGCGATGAAATCCGGAGTTAAAGGTCCAGTGATTCAGTGATTCCGGCGGAAAAACTGATATGTTCTGGGTCGATAACGCGCTGTGCAGACTGGCCGAATATCCGGTGATCAATGTCCAGTGATTAAAATTAATCCAATGTCCTGGGTGAAACACCGCTAGCTGTGGCTAATAGCAAATAGCAAGTAGCTAGTTAGCTGGCTAGCTAGTTTCAACTGGAGATTCTAGATTCTAGATAAAGGTAAGTCAAGGTAAGTCAATAATAGAATCCGTTCCACATTGAGTGAGGCGGGTTGCAGGAAAGTATATCTTGTAGAAGGATGAAAAGTCTGATAGGGAAATATGTACGAAAAATAGGGTATTTACAGGCTATTTACAGACAGACGATAAAAACACAACTGCACTACTACGCCATAGTTTTCAAGCCCTGCCACATCCGACGAGCCTCGGAGCTGGTGTAGTACGATTCAATCTTAGTCCTGTATTGACTCTTGCCTGTTTGATGGTTCGTCGGAGGGCATAGCCGGATTTCTTATAAGCGTCCAGGTTAGAGTCCCGCTTCTTCCATTTAAGAATGATGGAGACTCTTCTTGGGGACCTTCAATGCTGCAGAAATTTTTTGGTACCGTTTCCTAGAACTGTGCCTCGACACAATCCTGTCTCGGAGCTCTACGGACAATTCCTTCGACCTCATGGCTTGGTTAATTGCTCTGACATGCACTGTCAACTGTGGGACCTTATACAGATAGGTCTGTGCCTTTCCAAATCATGTCCAATCAATTTAATTTACCAGAGGTGGACTCCAAGTTGTAGAAAGAAACATTTCAAGGATGATCAATGGAAACAGGATGCACCTGAGCTCAATTTCGAGTTTAATAGCGAAGGGTCTGAATACTTATGTAAATAAGGTATTTCAGTTTTTTACTGAATTTGCAAACATTTCAAAAAACCTGTTTTCATTTTGTCATTATGGGGTATTGTGTGTAGATTGATGAGAGGGAAAAAAAATTATTAAATCAATTTTAGAATAAGGCTGTAACGTAACAAAATGTGGAAAAAGTCAAGGGATCTGAATACTTACCGAAGGCACTGTAGAACATTAATAGAAATATATACTTTAAAACTTTGCAGTAAAAAAATGCTAACTTCCCCTGTTATTGTAATGCTAACTTCCCCTGTTATTGTAATAGTGAGAGGTTAGCATGTCTTGGGGGTATGATATTTGTGCGTCTATAACTTTCTCACTCATCATTATTCACGTTTCATTCAGGATTATCCGTAATCATGGTAGCATCCACATTAATGTAGAAGTGTTTAGAAACATATTCTATTGTAAATACGTGTTTAGAAACATATTATATTGTTATTTACAATAAAAGTGACTCCAAAATGTCACAATACATTATTTACCATTCATTTCTATTGGGCACAAAATTATCTGAAACACAACCAAAACAAAGAGCAAATGCATCCAACAAATTTGTAGAGTCACAAGCTTGATGTAGTCATTTTGTGCTATGAATATGGGACCCAATACTTAACTTTTGACTACCTTAATACACATATAAGGGAATTTGTCCCAATACTTTTGGTCGCCTAAAATGTGGGGACTATGTACAAAAAGTGCTGTCATTTCTAAACGGTTCACCCGTTTTAGATGAGAATACCCTCAAATTAAAGCTGACAGTCGTTGTATAATTTAAAATCCAAAGTATTGGAGTACAAAGCCAAAGCAACAAAAAATGTGTCACTTTTGGAGCTCACTGTATATGCAATTCTAGAAAAATATTTTTGGCTGCTATAATCTCAGTATTACATTGAACATTTATGATTCTAACATGATGAAACAAATAATGAAAGCAAGTCTTTATTCAACCCAAAACAAATATTATATTTATTTAAATATGGGTAAATTACTGTATAACTAAATGTTGTCCTATAAAACATGTGATCAAGTAAATGTTTTCTGGAGAATGGTCATTGCTGTATTGCAAGCCCCATGTTGTGTATGTTAGTTGTTCTGAAAATGAAAAGGAGTTCAAAGTTCACCACGTCTTCTTGTTTTCTTTAAGCCCCACCTATCGCCCATTTCCTTGAGCCGCACACTGACCATTCCTCACTCTGAATTGGAAAGTAAATATTAAAACGGAATCGCATAGTCTTAAGAATAACATTAATTAATGTAGCTTACATTCCTAATATTTTTCCAGTTATGATTTCATTGTTTATAAAGAACATGATAGGTATGTTGGATATTTTTTTTTTCTTTTTATTAATATTCTAAATACTAAACTTGCATGTCCTGCAGTGGGGAAAGCTGGAAAGATTGAATTTGTCAGACTGTCTTGCAACAGCCCCCTAATATCTCCCAAACTCTCAGACAGATATTATGTAAACTCTCATAGCATGTTTATTTTCTAGTTGTGAAAAGGGTTTTTGGGAATGTGTTATAGGGGGGACTGGTGAAGAGGTGATAGGGATGTTTCATGTTACTCAGTATTATGCTACCTCCCCATGCACACACTCATATAGTGTGAATGTAGTAGCTGTAACATCCGTATGTGTCAGATGTAATGTAGCATGGTCATACTCATACTTGTTGTGTTTTTATGTGTATGTTTGTGGTGGTCAGATTTGTGTCACTCGGAGTGTTGATTCTATGGTGTTTGGTGATAGAGAGGGGTAGCTAGCCGTCCTGTCAGCCACAGGGCATGGGGTGTCTGGTTGATATAGAGGGGTAGCTAGCCGTCCTGTCAGCCCCAGGGCGTGGGGTGTCTGGTTGATAGAGAGGGGTAGCTAGCCGTCCTGTCAGCCCCAGGGCGTGGGGTGTCTGGTTGATAGAGAGGGGTAGCTAGCCGTCCTGTCAGCCCCAGGGCGTGGGGTGTCTGGTTGATAGAGAGGGGTAGCTAGCCGTCCTGTCAGCCCCAGGGCGTGGGGTGTCTGGTTGATAGAGAGGGGTAGCTAGCCGTCCTGTCAGCCCCAGGGCGTGGGGTGTCTGGTTTTGGTGTTCAGGCAGCTGTCACAGCCATCACCTCCAGTGAACCACCCAGGTCATCCTCCTTATGGAACACTGACTCACCAACACAGACAGGACTGGGATTGGATGCCTGTTCTCTGACAGAGTTTTCGTCTGTTTTTCTTCATGGTGTTCTCCACTGAGTTGGTTGGATGTTTTGTCCGACTGTTCGATCACATGCAAAACTTCAGATTTGATGAATATCACATGAGAAATCCTCCAGTGAACAGTAAAGCTCAAGGGGAGAACATGCCAAAAAAAGGAAATATAATTTTCATCATAATTCTTGCTGCATTAATTCCTGTCTCGATCTGTCCATTAGCTGTTGTGATGTGGATGTGGTGGCTGCTTGGTGGCAGGCAGTGGTTCTGGTAGAATGTGGGGGGAGAAGGTTGGTGGCATGCCATTTGTCAGCTTGGCTCTTCCACTTCGTATCTAGATTGACGGGCCATTTCTTCCCTCTTCCCAAACACCATGCTAGATTCGTGTGAGTAGGCCAGAAGGTTTTCTACCAAAAAGGTCAGGCACTTAAAACTATTTGCTTAACAGCATGTCACTTTTCCTTAGAGCAAGATGGAGGGAGTAGTGGGAGAGAGCAGGGAGGTTTTCTACAGGAGATGTGGGCAGACGGTGTGTGTGTGTGTGTGTGTGTGTGTGTGTGTGTGTGTGTGTGTTTGTGTGTGTATGTGTGTGTCTGTGCCAGTGTGGCAGGGGTTGGCTTTCTGTTTTTGGAAATTGTCTGAATGTCTGTGTGTGAGGCGTAGAGGGGCATGGGGGTCTGTTTTCCATGTGTCGCCTGTCTCAACAGGTTAGGTTTCCTTGCAGACCCTGGCCGTTAACCGAGGGGAGAATCTGAAGATTCTGACAGTGAAGGTCAACATCCCTGACACGGTGAAGAGCAACTTCTGTAGGTGGTGCGTCAACGTTAGGTCAGTGTCCTCTCTGCCTCTCTTCACTCACGTGCGCGCACACACACACACACACACACACACACACACACACACACACACACACACACACACACACACACACACACACACACACACACACACACACACACACACACACACACACACTCATCTCTTGAACTTCTTCTCTCTCCTCCACTTTCCTGCTCCCTCTCTCTATCTGTCCCCTGTCCCCTGTCCCCTGTCCCCTGTGCCCAGTCCCCCATCCCTTTCCCTTGTGCCCTGTCCCCTGTGCCCTGTCCCCTGTGCCCTGTCCCCTGTCCCCTGTCCCCTGTCCCCTGTCCCCTGTCCCATGTGCCCCGTCCCCTGTCCCCTGTGCCCTGTGCCCTGTCCCCTGTCCCCTGTCCCCTGTCCCCTGTCCCTGTCCCCTGTCCCCTGTCCCCTGTCCCCTGTCCCCTGTCCCCTGTCCCCTGTCCCCTGTCCCCTGTCCCTTGTCCCTTATGCCCTGTCCCCTGTCCCCTGTCCCCTGTCCCCTGTCCCCTGTCCCCTGTCCCCTGTCCCTTGTCCCTTATGCCCTGTCCCCTGTCCCCTGTCCCATGTGCCCTGTCCCCGTCCCCCGTCCCCCGTCCCCCGTGCCCCGTCCCATGTCCCCTGTGCCCTGTCCCCTGTCCCCTGTCCACTGTCCCCTGTCCCCTGTCCCCTGTCCCCTGTCCCCTGTGCACTGTGCCCTGTGCCCATTCTCTATAACAGAAACAGAAAGTACTCACAGATAAAGTTCAAGTTAGCTTATTTTCTCATTGTATAAATAAGATCTATGTAAAATACTATGCATAACATGGCTTAGCAATAATAATTTACAATGTTTTGGGGGAAATGTACCCTGACTTACAAGTTGGATTCAATGCAATAAAGATCATAGAATCATCAATGTGAAAATGCTTCTCCACATTCACAGCTCAGTGGCTTTTTATGGTGTTAATAAAAATTGTTTCCCAGTCGCTTGTTTCAAAATACTTCAAATAGAATATATATATACAGTGGGGGAAAAAAGTATTTAGTCAGCCACCAATTGTGCATGTTCTTCCACTTAAAAAGATGAGAGAGGCCTGTAATTTTCATCATAGGTACACGTCAACTATGGCAGACAAAATGAGAAAAGAAATTCCAGAAAATCACATTGTAGGATTTTTAATGAATTTATTTGCAAATTATGGTGGAAAATAAGTATTTGGTCAATAACAAAAGTTTCTCAATACTTTGTTATATACCCTTTGTTGGCAATGACACAGGTCAAACGTTTTCTGTAAGTCTTCACAAGGTTTTCACACACTGTTGCTGGTATTTTGGCCCATTCCTCCATGCAGATCTCCTCTGGAGCAGTGATGTTTTGGGGCTGTCGCTGGGCAACACAGACTTTCAACTCCCTCCAAAGATTTTCTATGGGGTTGAGATCTGGAGACTGGCTAGGCCACTCCAGGACCTTGAAATGCTTCTTACGAAGCCACTCCTTCGTTGCCCGGGCGGTGTGTTTGGGATCATTGTCATGCTGAAAGACCCAGCCACGTTTCATCTTCAATGCCCTTGCTGATGGAAGGAGGTTTTCACTCAAAATCTCACGATACATGGCCCCATTCATTGTTTCCTTTACACGGATCAGTCGTCCTGGTCCCTTTGCAGAAAAACAGCCCCAAAGCATGATGTTTCCACCCCCATGCTTCACAGTAGGTATTGTGTTCTTTGGATGCAACTCAGCATTCTTTGTCCTCCAAACAGTGAGTTGTGTTTGAGTTTTTACCAAAAAGTTATATTTTGGTTTCATCTGACCATATGACATTCTCCCAATTCTCTTCTGGATCATCCAAATGCACTCTAGCAAACTTCAGACGGGCCTGGACATGTACTGGCTTAAGCAGGGGGACACGTCTGCCACTGCAGGATTTGAGTCCCTGGCGGCGTAGTGTGTTACTGATGGTAGGCTTTGTCACTTTGGTCCCAGCTCTCTGCAGGTCATTCACTAGGTCCCCCCGTGTGGTTCTGGGATTTTTGCTCACCGTTCTTGTGATCATTTTGACCCCACGGGGTGAGATCTTGCGTGGAGCCCCAGATCGAGGGAGATTATCAGTGGTCTTGTATGTCTTCCATTTCCTAATAATTGCTCCCACAGTTGATTTCTTCAAATCAAGCTGCTTACCTATTGCAGATTCAGTCTTCCCAGCCTGGTGCAGGTCTATAATTTTGTTTCTGGTGTCCTTTGACAGCTCTTTGGTCTTGGCCATAGTGGAGTTTGGAGACTGTTTGAGGTTGTGGACAGGTGTCTTTTATACTGATAACAAGTTCAAACAGGTGCCATTAATACAGGTAATGAGTGGAGGACAGAGGAGCCTCTTAAAGAAGAAGTTACAGGTCTGTGAGAGCCAGAAATCTTGCTTGTTTGTAGGTGACCAAATACTTATTTTCCACCATAATTTGCAAATAAATTCATAAAAAATCCTACAATGTGATTTTCTGGAGAAAAAAAATCTCAATTTGTCTGTCATAGTTGACGTGTACCTATGATGAAAATTACAGGCCTCTCTCATCTTTTTAAGTGGGAGAACTTGCACAATTGGTGGCTGACTAAATACTTTTTTTCCCCACTGTATTTTTTCATATTCCGAAATGTACCATATGCTGTCGAGATCTCTAAAGAGCATATGATCATCTTTTTAAATACATCAGATTACACTGTACAACAACATTGACCCTGAAAATCTGTTTTTCACAGTAAAATAAATGAAAACACCACAGTAACCGAAACAGCACATTAGATACTTTTCAATTTTTTACATTTTAGTCATTTAGCAGACGTTCTTATCCAGATCGACTTACAGTTAGTGCATACATTATTTTTTTTAATTTTTTCATACTGGCCCCCCGTGGGAAATGAACCCACAACCCTGGCGTTGCAAACGCCATGCTCTACCAACTGAGCTATATCCCTGCCGGCCATTTCCTCCCCTACCCTGGGCCAATTGTGCGCCGCCCCATGGGTCTCCCGGGCGCGGCCGGCTACGACAGATCCTGGATACGAACCAGGGAGGGTGAAGTCTGTGAATCCCAAAAATGTTTTATTATAAAGATGATTAACAAAACATGCACGCGACAGTATTCATACCTTGGTTTTTGTGGTGAATGTGAATGAAAACAACTGTTTTGATAATAGTTTTCATACACATACCTTGTCCATAATGTAGAGGCCTATGGGATATTCATTGAAGGGAGGAGGATGGTAAATGTGATCTGCATAACATACCAAATGACATATCTTTGTATGCCTCCTCATCTGTAAACATGCAGACACAGACACAATAGTGAGCAGTTCAGTCATCAGCACCCAATACAGCCAGCCTTCAATATATTCTTATAGTCTACATATTCTTACCTCTTTGTTGATTGATATCAACTGAATTATGTCAATTTTCTGTTTTAGAAAGATTTACACATTTATGAAAAGATAAATGGTATCATAAAACAATATGAATTTAGATCATAAAAGGGACGTGATTCTTCCTGTGTTCCCCTTACACTACTCTTTCTCTCTCTGGGCTGTTTCGCCACTGAAAGACACTGTCTTCCTCTCGTTTAGCAGCAGAGGCGGGGCCATCGGTGATGTCGCCAAGCAGAGTCTCAGACTGGGCGCGTTCCAGAACAGGGAACTGTGTGGATGTGGACATTGCCATACAGAGACGTTTCTTTTATTTTGTGGGGACCTTTTCTATGTGTTGTCTTGTCTGTCTTTCCTCCTCCCTATTTGTCCCATAGCAGGAAAGTCCGTTGGAGGGGTTGACAGAGTGGAGCAGGGCCAAGGGTGGGTCCCATATTGTGTGCAGCACCAGAGCGAGATTGTAGTGCCTGACCATATTGTTTGCAGTGCCTTCCCTTAGAAAAACTATCTTGTTGCAGTGCCATGCAAGAATAATTCAATGTGCAGTGTCACTTTTGCATGCCCAATGTTAACCCATGAATTTAAAATAAAACTTACCTTGAGCATATGTACCTGTCCTGGTCTTCTGTGTTGTGTGCTGGAGAACATTAAATCCTGGTGGTGGAGTAAAAAGGGCTTCACTAAACTGTGACGTGTACTTGTTTAACATGGTCTGACAGTGTATCAAATTAATGCCTTGAGTTTTATGATTTCATATGGTTTGTGAGGAGATCATGTTCAATATTTAAACATATTAATTAATCCATATTTTGTTAAATATTTTTGTAAAAAAACGTTATTCAATTTTTGACATCTGCTTAACTCGTTAGTTTCTTTAAACTCTCTGGGCATCCTATTCATAACAATAGTGGAAACAGATCACAGATTAGATGAGTGGTCTAAATATCTAAAACCAAGACTTGATTTAGTCATGGAGCTGGACTGTAACCTTGGGGGTCGAGGTATATGAGAGGATGTGTGTTTCACTGAACGTATGTAACCAGTCCTTTCCTATTGAAAAGAAAGAGAAGGGTTAACTGTCAAGTCTTTGATTTTCAGTTTATAAAGTTCATTACCAATTGTTTTTGTTTCAAATTCAGATTTACTTTAAAACATTGGATTCACACATTGATATTGTAAATACATATTTCTTAGCAGAAAATTACACAATTGAATATAATTGTTTGTTTCCACTGTGGCTGGAGACCCAAGGGTTACGCCAGAGAGGAGGTGATAAAGCTCTTATGAGGAGACACTGTGGAGGACTCATACAAAAGACTCCTATTGCCCCTGGTCAGCAGAAGCTATGGGTCTGTACTGAACTATGTGTTCCACTAAGGTGTTTGACTTTACCATACTGTATTTTTATATACCTCTCTCTCCATCAGGACGAAGCTGACGGTTAGTGCGGAGAAGGAGTCCATAGCCATGTTTGTGCGTAACCTGCGCCAGCGTCTGTTGTATCCTGTGAGAGGCCGTGTCTACATGGGCGTGGACCCAGGGTTCAGACACGGACGGCTGTCAACTGGCCGTCCTCTCCCCTATCAGTAAGAACCCACAATAACATGTCCCTCTTCCACTCTGCATTTCTGGGTATAGAGTGGACAAGGGTCTTTCAGTCAAAACACTGAAGTAATTATACATTTAAAAATATCCTAGCACATCTGCAAAGACCAGTCACACGTCTGGTGTATAGTGTAGTCTCTACTAGTCTGTACCACTGGAGAAGCGAGGGCTCTCTCCTCTCCACCCCACAGAGATGATGGACATTCCTCCCAGCAGGCCTCTCTGTGGGCGGGGCCCCATAGAGGGCCACATTTGGGCCCTCCTCCTGGGCATCTGATCGACCGGCCTCAGCGTACACTGCCCACCCGGCGAGGGTGTCAGCTGGCATTTCTGTGTTTTGGCATCTGCCCTGCAGCAAACACAAACAAACAGACACACACACACACACATACACATACACTCAGCTTGACCATGACAGGTCTGTGGGAGCGTGGTCACATGACCTCCCGTCGGCGCCGTCCAACAGAATCAAGTTGTGTCCCATCAGGCATCAGGCTGATCAGAAACGGCAGCAGGTCTGTCCGTCCCTACAGAGAGACAGCAGGTCTGTCCGTCTCTACAGAGAGGCCGCAGGTCTGTCCATCCCTACAGAGACAACAGCTTTATCTGTCCCTACAGAGAGACAGCAGCTCTGTCCATCTCTACAGAGAGACAGCAGCTCTGTCCGTCCCTACAGAGAGGCACATGGATGGGCAGAGCTAGGGGAAGAGTGCAATAGGAGGGGGGATTCTCAAAATGCCCTTTTCACACTACTGAGCTGAGAAGAACCAAGTCGAGCTGACCTGCACTTCCCTAGTAATGCCTAGTTCTACCATAGTTGCTTGAAAGCGCCTCTCACTCATATCGCTCTCTCAGATATCTAAATTATTATTAGCGCTCGTCAAGTGATCGGGTCATTCTAACATTTACATTACATTTACATTTACGTCATTTAGCAGACGCTCTTATCCAGAGCGACTTACAAATAGGTGCATTCACCTTATAGCCAGTGGGATAACCACTTTACAATGTTTATTTTTATTTATATTTTTTTTTTGGGGGGGTGGTAAGGGGGGGTAGAAGGATTACTTTATCCTATCCCAGGTATTCCTTAAAGAGGTGGGGTTTCAAATGTCTCCGGAAGGTGGTGAGTGACTCCGCTGTCCTGGCGTCGTGAGGGAGCTTGTTCCACCATTGGGGTGCCAGAGCAGCGAACAGTTTTGACTGGGCTGAGCGGGAACTATGCTTCCGCAGAGGTAGGGGAGCTAGCAGGCCAGAGGTGGATGAACGCAATGCCCTCGTTTGGGTGTAGGGACTGATCAGAGCCTGAAGGTACGGAGGTGCCGTTCCCCTCACAGCTCCGTAGGCAAGCACCATGGTCTTGTAGCAGATGCGAGCTTCAACTGGAAGCCAGTGGAGTGTGCGGAGGAGCGGGGTGACGTGAGAGAACTTGGGAAGGTTGAACACCAGACGGGCTGCGGCATTCTGGATGAGTTGTAGGGGTTTAATGGCACAGGCAGGGAGCCCAGCCAACAGCGAGTTGCAGTAATCCAGACGGGAGATTACAAGTGCCTGGATTAGGACCTGTGCCGCTTCCTGTGTAAGGCAGGGTCGTACTCTCCGAATGTTGTAGAGCATGAACCTACAGGATCGGGTCACCGCCTTGATGTTAGCGGAGAACGACAGGGTGTTGTCCAGGGTCACGCCAAGGCTCTTCGCACTCTGGGAGGAGGACACAACGGAGTTGTCAACCGTGATGGCGAGATCATGGAACAGGCAGTCCTTCCCCGGGAGGAAGAGCAGCTACGTCTTGCCAAGGTTCAGCTTGAGGTGGTGATCCGTCATCCATACTGATATGTCTGCCAGACATGCAGAGATGCGATTCGCCACCTGGTTATCAGAAGGGGGGAAGGAGAAGATTAGTTGTGTGTCATCAGCGTAGCAATGATAGGAGAGGCCATGTGAGGAAATGACAGAGCCAAGTGACTTGGTGTATAGTGAGAATAGGAGAGGGCCTAGAACTGAGCCCTGGGGGACACCAGTGGTGAGAGCACGTGGTGCGGAGACAGCTTCTCGCCACGCCACTTGGTAAGAGCGACCGGTCAGGTAGGACGCAATCCAAGAGTGAGCCGCGCCGGAGATGCCCAGCTCGGAGAGGGTGGAGAGGAGGATCTGATGGTTCACAGTATCAAAGGCAGCAGACAGGTCTAGAAGGACAAGAGCAGAGGAGAGAGAGTTAGCTTTAGCAGTGCGGAGAGCCTCCGTGACACAGAGAAGAGCAATCTCAGTTGAATGACCAGTCTTGAAACCTGACTGGTTTGGATCAAGAAGGTCATTCTGAGAGAGATAGCAAGAGAGTTGGCTAAAGACGGCACGCTCAATAGTTTTGGAGAGAAAAGAAAGAAGGGATACTGGTCTGTAGTTGTTGACATCAGAGGGATCGAGTGTCTAACAGGCATCTCAGCTCCGAAGTAGGCTACTAGTGAAGACAGACATATCGGGGATGCAACGGCGCAAGTCCTTATAGAATTCCGAGGCACATATTGAAGAAGTTAGAAGAACTGTCCACATTTACTTTTCATCAGCCAACAAGAGGAGTAGTCCTAACAAACAGCAAAAGCACTAGTCTATGTCAATCTACTATCTCCCGTAGTACAGAAGTTGACCTATTCTATTGGGAAAATTGTCCTTCTGTGCAATAAATTAATATTCCAAACATACTCTGGGACAGTTGTGGGATGTGATGGATCCTAAATGGATACAACCACTGTAACCTACATCATAAAAACGTTTATAAACTATTAGGCTATTTCTTCACATTATAAGTGCAGCAACACGTCAGTTGGCTATTTTACATTTTAAATTTTAGTCATTTAGCAGATGCTCTTATCCAGAGCGACTTACAGTTAGTGAGTGCATACATTTTTCATACTATGAACGCAAATTTTCCTAAATGCAATTAGCGGAAGTGCACCGCAAATGCGACTTTAATATGACAGAGATGAAAATATCCTTCAGGAATTTAGAAAGACACATCAACAAGCATGTGTTGTTGATATGACCAGGATTTTGTCTTTGGCTGCTGGACAACGAAAGAAAGTTGAGAACATGAGAGAAATTGTCTATTGGTTATAATGGCATATGAGGAAGTGATTATAAAATAATCAGTGGTGTAAAGTACTCAAGAAAAAATACTTTAGTAGTTTGGTTGGGTATTTCTACTTGACTATTTATATTTTTGACAACTTTTACTCCACTGCATTCCTAAAGGAAATAATCTACTTTTTATGCCATACATTTTCTCTGACACCCAAAAGTACTCGTTACATTTTGAATGCTTAGCAGGACAGGAAAATGGTCAAATTTACCCACACATCAAGAGAACATTCCTGGTCAACTCTACTGCCTCTGATCTGGCGGACTCACTAAACACACATGCTTGGTTTGTAAATTGTCTGAGTGTTGGAGTGTGCCCCTGGCTATCCGTTAAGAAATAAAAACAAGAAATGGTGCAGTCTGGTTTGCTTAATATAAAGATTTGAAATGATTTATACTTTTACTTTTGATACAATTACATTTACTTTTGATACTTAAGTATATTTAAAACCAAATCCTTTTAGACTTTTATTCAAGTAGTACTTTATTGGGTGACTTTCACTTTTACTTGAGTAATTTTCTATTGAGGTATCTTACTTTTACTCAAGTATGACAATTGGGTACTGTTTCCACCACTGAAAATAATCCCCTTAACATTCGGTCGGAACGTGGTAAGACATGCCTCATAAAATGACAAAAAACCTTCAGGTTTTAAACAATTCCGTTTATGGTTAAACAGTTTCAAATATTGTCTGCTTCCACTCAGATTGCAAGGTGGGTGATGTTGCAGTGCGCAACAGGCCCTCTCAAGTATGTCGACAGAATCAAGCCTTTAGATATTATAAATAATGATGGTGTTTAGCCTATATATGCAATTAAAAGTCTAATTAAAGTTTGGCTACATTTTCAACCTGACTGGTTGCATCACCACCTATTATGGCAACTGCTCGGCCTCCGACCACAAGGCACCACAGAGGGTAGTGCGTACGGCCCAGTACATCACTGGGGTCAAGCTTCCTGCCATCCAGGACCTCTATACCAGGCGGTGTCAGAGGAAGGCCCTAAAAATTATCAAAGACTCCAGCCACCCTAGTCATAGACTGTTCTCTCTGCTACCGCACGGCAAGCGGTACCTGAGCGCCAAGTCTAGGTCCAAAAGGCTTCTTAACAGCTTCTACCCCCAAGCCATAAGACTCCTGAACAGCTAATAATGGTTACCCAGACTATTTGCATTGCCCCACCACCCTGATGACAGGGTGTAGCCAAATCTTTCTTAACAGAATATCTACTCTTTTTCAGATTTCAAATCAATTTAATTGGCTGTTTTGGTTAATGTCCTTGGTGCCCTGGCAGATGGCCTTGGTGCCCTGGCAGATGACCTTAGTGCCCTGGCAGATTGGGCACCTCTTGAAGGCCAAATGGCCTTGTCCCTAAAATAAAGAATTTCCAACCCTCTTCATGACTGTAGATTACCCTGTATGTACCTAGAGACCAAAGTCCTAACTGTAGACTCCTCTGTATGTAGGCTACCTTGGGAACTGAGTCAATGTCACTCAGAGAAGGTGCCTACAGGTTCCTCTTAGGATTCCAAGACAATTAAAATGTAAATGTATGGGGAGCTTCGTTCATCAATAAACCCTGTGGCTTTTAACAAAGGTACCAACACATTGTTAGCATGGGAAAATAGCGGGGAGGGGGTTAAAGGATATGGGACAAGCCATCTGGACCTTCATTAAATGCCTATAATTAAGAACAAATATCTCTCAGTCTGGCCTCCGCCATAACCAGTGCAGCTCGACACAGAGCCCTCCCATCCAACCCAAATAACGACTACAGTTCTGATCGTATCTCTTGCGCCGACGTGTTTGTTGACTTTGGGTCAAGACTGGATCGCAGCCCAGAACCAGTCAGACGTAGCTGTGTATGGCGGGTCCGGTGGTGGTTTGGGTATTATGTTCTCTATCGCTAGCTGCTTCCAGGTCCAATAACGGGGTCCGCCTCTGCACTTTTAGGCTATGCTTGGGTATTAATCGACCTCTATAGCAGCTGGGAGACAAGTGGATCCATTTCACTCACCAGCCCAGAATAAGGTTGAGATACAGACTCTTCTACACGTATTCAGCCCCCATGGGCTCATGTTGCTCCCATGAAAGCCAGTGTTTTATTATTCTCAACTAATGATCAAAGCTGACATTTCTGGTTGTTTATTAATTTTGTTTTCATTTGGTTCTACTGGGACAGTACTTTTGATAGCTGGAAAACTGGAACACATCATCATTGAAAGAGATCCACTTCCAGATAATAGCTGTATTTTGTTATAAAATTGCTTTAATTTGAACTATGTGACATGTAGGAATGTCTAACTTCCCTTTTATGTGGTGTTGAATGGCTGTCCTGTATTAGGCACTCCCTAACGATATTATAACCGCAATCGATAAAAGACAGTACTGCGCAGCCGTCTTCATCGACCTAGCCAAGGCTTTCGACTCTGTCAACCACCGCATTCTTATTGGCAGACTAAATAGCCTTGGTTTCTCAAATGACTGCCTCGACTGGTTCACCAACTACTTCTCAGATAGAGTTCAATGTGTCAAATCGGAGGGCCTGTTGTCTGGACCTCTGGCAGTCTCTATGGGGGTGCCACAGGGTTCAATTCTCGGGCCGACTCTATTCTCTGTGTATATCAATGATGTCGCTCTTGCTGCTGGTGACGCTCGGATCCACCTCTATGCGAACGACACCATTTTGTATACATCTGGCCCTTCATTGGACACTATGTTAACAAACCTCCAAACGAGCTTCAACGCCATACAACACTCCTTCCGTAGCCTCCAACTGCTCTTAAACACTAGTAAAACTAAATGCATGCTCTTCAACTGAACGCTGCTTGCACCCGCCCACCCGACTAAAATCACTACTCTCGGCGGGTCTGACCTAGAGTATGTGGACAACTACAAATACAAAGGTGTCTGGTTAGACTGTAAACTCTCCTTCCAGACTCACATTAAGCATCTCCAATCAAAAGTTAGATCTAGAATCGGGCTTCCTATTTCGCAACAAAACCTCCTTCACTCATGCTGCCAAACATGCCCTCGTAAAACTGACTATCCTACCGATCCTTGACTTCGGCGATGTCATTTACAAAATAGCCTCCAACACTCTACTCAGCAAATTGGATGTAGTCTATCACAGTGCCATCCATTTTGTCACCAAAGCCCCATATACTACCCACCATTGTGACCTGTACGCTCTCGTTGGCTGGCCCTCACTACATATTCGTCGCCAAACCCACTGGCTCCAGGTCATCTATAAATCACTGCTAGGCAAATCCCTGTCTTATCTTAGCTCACTGGTCACCATAGCAACACCCACCCGTAGTCTGCGCTCCAGCAGGTATATCTCACTGGTCATCCCAAAAGCCAACACCTCCTTTGGCCGCCATTCCTTCCAGTTCTCTGCTGCCAATGACTGGAACGAACTGCAAAAATCTCTGAAGCTGGAGACTCTTATCTCCCTCACTAACTTTAAGCGTCAGTTGTCAGAGCAGCTTACCGATCACTGCACCTGTACACAGCCATTCTGAAATTAGCACACCCAACTACCTCATCCCCATATTGTTATTTATTTTGCTAATTTACACCCCAGTATCTCTATTTGCACATCATCTTTTGCACATCTATCATTCCAGTGTTAATACGAAATTGTAACTATTTTGCACTATGGCCTATTTATTGCCTTACCTCCATAACGTACTACATTCGCACACACTGTATATATATTTTCTGTTGTATTTTTGACTTTATGTTTTGTTTACCCCATATGTAACTCTGTGTTGTTGTTTTTATCGCACTGCTTTGCTTTATCTTGGCCAGGTCACAGTTGTAAATGAGAACTGGCTTACCTGGTTAAATAAAGGTGAAAAATAAATAATAATAATTAGCCACTCCCTCTAGACTAGGCTGTACTCTGTCCTGTATTAGCCACTCCCTCTAGACTAGGAGTTTCTGTGGGTTTCTTTTTATCAGAGGACCTGGCTGTACAGCTTCACTGTGGTCTCTCTGACGATCTCCTTTCCAAAGAATGATGGTATTTCTATTAAGCACACATCTTGCCCCACTTTCAGCCATGTCCCTCTCCAAGCCCACTTCAAGTCAATCATTGAGTACTCTGTCCTCTGTTGGAGCAGACAGGGTTGAGGGTAACATTGGTCCTATTATGTGACTGTAGCCTGTAGCGTGTAGCCTGTAGCCTGTAGCCTGTAGCCTGTAGCCTGTAGCCTGTAGCGAATCCTCTACAGTCTCAGATGTGTGAAAGCAGTACGTCCCTGTTGGAGCGAGGCAGAGACACGTCCCTGTTGGAGCGAGGCAGAGACACGTCCCTGTTGGAGCGAGGCAGAGACACGTCCCTGTTGGAGCGAGGCAGAGACACGTCCCTGTTGGAGCGAGGCAGAGACACGTCCCTGTTGGAGCGAGGCAGAGACACGTCCCTGTTGGAGCGAGGCAGAGACACGTCCCTGTTGGAGCGAGGCAGAGACACGTCCCTGTTGGAGCGAGGCAGAGACACGTCCCTGTTGGAGCGAGGCAGAGACACGTCCCTGTTGGAGCGAGGCAGAGACACGTCCCTGTTGGAGCAAGACAGAGACACGTCCCTGTTGGAGCGAGGCAGAAACACGTGCCTGTTGGAGCGAGGCAGAGACACGTCCCTGTTGGAGCGAGGCAGAGACACGTCCCTGTTGGAGCGAGACAGAGACACGTCCCTGTTGGAGCGAGGCAGAAACACGTCCCTGTTGGAGCGAGGCAGAGACACGTCCCTGTTGGAGCGACGCAGAGACACGTCCCTGTTGGAGCGAGGCAGAGACACGTCCCTGTTGGAGCGAGGCAGAGACACGTCCCTGTTGGAGCGAGGCAGAGACACGTCCCTGTTGGAGCGAGACAGAGACACTCTCTCCAGATATTTCCCAGGATTTCGCTCTTAACAGCATGATCAAATTAATTCCCCCAAAAAAGTTTAAAATAGTTCCTGCCTCCTGGATTTCCAGAGTTCCATTCCTTGAGGAAGACTGGGGTTTTCCCTTTTAAAGTATTGTAATTTGAAGAGCCCATTGAATTATCATTAGCAATGACGAATTACCGTTTCAGCGCCGGTGACTCCGTCCCACGAGGCTTTTGGTCCCGCTGATCGACCCCTGGTTGACCTGGGCAACCGCCAAGTCATCTTGATGATAATGAGCCGGAATGGCGGTCGAATCAGAAACACCAGGATGCTGGGCTGCTCGCTGTGACCGCCCCTGACCGAAGTCGCTCGTGCCGACCTCTAAGTTAACATTTGATTGACAGGCGGCGTGGCTCAGTGAATGTCCTCACTACCATGGAGAGAGACTCTCTACGCCTCTGTGACTCCTGTGGGTGAAAATGTTGAATGCGGAGCCTTAAATCAAAGTCCTCTCGGCACTCTAATCAAGGCCAGACTTCCACACAGTTTATTTAATCAATCAATCAATCAATCAAATTTTATTTGTAAAGCCCTTTTTACATCATCAGATGTCACAAAGTGCTATACAGAAACCCAGCCTAAAACCCCAAACAGCAAGCAATGCAGATGTAGAAGCACGGAGCTAGGAAAAACTCACTAGAAAGGCAGAAATCTAGGAAGAAACCTAGAGAAGAACCAGGCTCTGAGGTGTGGCCAGTCCCCTTCTGGCTGTGCTGGGTGGAGATTATAACAGTACATGGCCATTAAGGCCAGATTTTTCTCCAAGATATTCAAACGTTCATAGATGACCAGCAGGGTCAAATAATAATCACAGTGGTTGTAGAGGTTACAACAGGTCAGTACATCAGGAGTAAATGTCACTTGGCTTTTCATAGCCGGACATTTAGAAGTTGAAATAGCAGGTAGAGAGAGAGAGTTGAAAACAGCAGGTCTGGGACAAGGTAGCACATCCTGTGAACAGGTCAGGGTTCCATAGCCACAGGCAGAAGAGTGGAAACTGGAGCAGCAGCACGACCAGGTGGACTGGGGACAGCAAGGAGTCATCAGGCCAGGTAGTCCTGAGACATGGTCCTAGGGCTCAGGTCCTCCGGAATGGGAGGGAGAGAGGGAGAGAGAGAGAATTAGAGGGAGCAAACTTAAATTCACACAGGACACCGGATAAGACAGGAGAATAACACCAGATATAACAGACTAACCCTAGCCCCCCGGAACATAGACTATTGCAGTGGCACAGTGGTCTAAGGCACTGCATCTCAGTGCTTGAGGCATCACTGCAGACCCCCTGATTCGATTCCAGGCTGAATCACAACCGGCCGTGATTGGGAGTCCCATAGGGTGGCGCACAATTGGCCCAGCGTCGTCTGGGTTTGGTCGGTGTAGGCCGTCATTGTAAATAAGAATTTGTTCTTAACTGACTTGCCTAGTTAAATAAAGGTAAAATAAATAAAATAAAATAAAAAGATACTGGAGGTAAATGTGGCCCATCCGTAACACTGTGTGGCCAGTGTCGCTCTGTTCCTCTCCTTCACCCAGACTTTTTTAGCAACTTGAAAACATTTCTCTACTTATAGAGATTTATATTTTGGGCGAATCCAAGCAATTATTCTTTGTATTTCGCAGTGAAGAAAGGCTCGACTGGAGCCTCTCGCTAAGTGATTTCCTCAGAACTGCTGTGAATGACAAAAAAACATGTATTCTTGTACATAAGCTTGCAACTAGATATGACATATTGTTACACAAAAAAGACTACGGTCTGCAAATCCCAGAGTTCTTGTTTCCAAATGTCTTGTAGATGATTGAATTGAACAGTATTATAGTGAATAACATCATGACATCATGCCGCATTGTCTCCGTGCTGCTCTGCTGTTTGTTGCTACTTGGCTACCTGCCAAACTATTCACGTTTTACTTTTAATAAACGTTTAATTAATCTCTGTGTTCAACAAATTTACCAACTTTTTTAGTTTTGTCCTCACTCATCTTTTTTTCGTTAAACTTTTTCACCCGGACGTTTATCCCGAGACAGAAGAGTCATTTTCCTGTGCGTTTTAGCTGCCAACTTTACGTTATTTTCCTTTTTTCCATCGCAACTTTTTTCCCTTATTCAACTTTTTCACTCCGGACGCTTCATCTGGACATGGTTCATCAACATCTTCAACAGCCGAAGCTAAGTAGTAACATTAACATGATGTCTTCTAATTGCAGTCGCTGTACTCATAATATACAGGAGAATTCTCGCCTTACGGCGAGAATAGCTGTGCTACAAGCCCAGCTTCAGACGCAATCGTTAGGCAAGAGTAATATCAGTGTAGGAAAGGAAGAAACAGCGTCTGTGCCACCAGCAAGTACAGACAGTAACGTTAGTATAAATCCCCCGCACAGTCCCCGCAGCCGGACAACTTTCTCATGGCTTCTGGAGGGAAATACTGTTGGAATGCTCAACCGGTGTCGCTCATTCAGCCGACAGAAACCTTCAACCGGTTTTCCCCATTATGTAGCGAGTCGGAGTCTGAGTCTGAGTCTTCTTAGTCTCTACTCCTCCCGTTACGGGGTCTGAGACTCCGAAGGCTCCCACCATTAGCTCTGACAAATTGAAAACCCTAGTCATTGGCGACTCCATTACCCGCAGTATTAGACTTAAAACGAATCACCCAGCGATCATACACTGTTTACCAGGGGGCAGGGCTACCGACGTTAAGGCTAATCTAAAGATGGTGCTGGCTAAAGCTAAAACTGGCGAGTGTAGAGAGTATAGAGATATTGTTATCCACGTCGGCACCAACGATGTTAGGATGAAACAGTCAGAGGTCACCAAGTGCAACATAGCTTCAGCGTGTAAATCAGCTAGAAAGATGTGTCGGCATCGAGTAATTGTCTCTGGCCCCCTCCCAGTTAGGGGAAGTGACGAGCTCTACAGCAGAGTCTCAGCACTCAATCGCTGGTTGAAAACTGTTTTCTGCCCCTCCCAAAAGATAACATTTGTGGATAATTGGCCCTCTTTCTGGGACTCACCCACAAACAGGATCAAGCCTGACCTGCTGAGGAGTGACGGACTCCATCCTAGCTGGAGGGGTGCTCTCCTCTTATCTACCAACATAGATAGGGCTCTAACTCCTCTAGCCCCACAGTGAAATAGGGTGCAGGCCAGGCAGCAGGCTGTTAGCCAACCTGCCAGCTTAGTGGAGTCTGCCAATAGCATAGTCAGTGTAGTCAGCTCAGCCATACCCATTGAGACTGTGTCTGTGCCTCGACCTAGGTTGGGCAAAACTAAACATGGTGGTGTTCACCCTAGCAATCTTATTAGGATAAAGACCTCCTCCATTCCTGCCATTATTGAAAGAGATCGTGATACCTCACATCTCAAAATAGGGTTACTTAATGTTAGATCCCTCACTTCAAAGGCAGTCATAGTCAATGAACTAATCACTGATCATAATCTTGATGTGATTGGCCTGACTGAAACATGGCTTAAGCCTGATGAATTTGCTGTGTTAAATGAGGCCTCACCTCCTGGTTACACTAGTGACCATATTCCCCGTGCATCCCGCAAAGGCGGAGGTGTTGCTAACATTTACGATAGCAAATTTCAATTTACAAAAAAAAATGACGTTTTCATCTTTCGAGCTTCTAGTCATGAAATCTATGCAGCCTACTCAATCACTTTTTATAGCTACTGTTTACAGGCCTCCTGGGCCATATACAGCGTTCCTCTCTGAGTTTCCTGAATTCCTATCAGACCTTGTAGTCATAGCAGATCATATTCTAATTTTTGGTGATTTTAATATTCACATGGAGAAGTCCACAGACCCACTCCAAAAGTCTTTCGGAGCCATTATCGACTCAGTGGGTTTTGTCCAACATGTCTCTGGACCTACTCACTGCCACAGTCATACTCTGGACCTAGTTTTGTCCCATGGAATAAATGTTGTAGATCTTAATGTTTTTCCACAAAATCCTGGACTATCGGACCACCATTTTATTACGTTTGCAATCGCAACAAATAATCTGCTCAGACCCCAACCAAGGAGCATCAAAAGTCGTGCTATAAATTCTCAGACAACACAAAAATTCATTGATGCCCTTCCAGACTCCTTCTGCCTACCCAAGGACGTCAGAGGACAAAAATCAGTTAACCACTTAACTGAGGAACTCAATTTAACCTTGCGCAATACCCTAGATGCAGTTGCACCCCTAAAAACGAAAAACATTTGTCATAAGAAACTAGCTCCCTGGTATACAGAAAATACCCGAGCTTTGAAGCAAGCTTCCAGGAAATTGGAACGGAAATGGCGCCACACCAAACTGGAAGTCTTCCGACTAGCTTGGAAAGACAGTACCGTGCAGTACCGAAGAGCCCTCACTGCTGCTCGATCATCCTACTTTTCCAAATTAATCGAGGAAAATAAGAACAATCCAAAATTTCTTTTTGATACTGTTGCAAAGCTAACTAAAAAGCAGCATTCCCCAAGAGAGGATGGTTTTCACTTCAGCAGTGATAAATTCATGAACTTCTTTGAGGAAAAGATCATGACCATTAGAAAGCAAATTACGGACTCCTCTTTGAATCTGCGTATTCCTCCAGGGCTTAGCTGTCCTGGATCTGCACAGCTCTGCGAGGGCCTGGGATCGGGAGAGACACTTAAGTGTTTTAGTACTATATCTCTTGACACAATGATGAAAATAATCATGGCCTCTAAACCTTCAAGCTGCATACTGGATCCTATTCCTACTAAACTGCTGAAGGAGCTGCTTCCTGTGCTTGGCCCTCCTATGTTGAACATAATAAACAGCTCTCTATCCACCGGATGTGTACCAAACTCACTAAAAGTGGCAGTGATAAAGCCTCTCTTGAAAAAGCCAAACCTTGACCCGGAAAATATAAAAAACTATCGGCCTATATCGAATCTTCCATTCCTCTCAAAAATTTTAGAAAAAGCTGTTGCGCAGCAACTCACTGCCTTTCTGAAGACAAACAATGTATACGAAATGCTTCAGTCTGGTTTTAGACCCCATCATAGCACTGAGACTGCACTTGTGAAGGTGGTAAATGACCTTTTAATGGCGTCAGACCGAGGCTCTGCATCTGTCCTCGTGCTACTAGACCTTAGTGCTGCCTTTGACACCATCGATCACCACATTCTTTTGGAGAGACTGAAACCCAAATTGGTCTACACGGACAAGTTCTGGCCTGGTTTAGATCCTACCTGTCGGAAAGATATCAGTTTGTCTCTGTGAATGGTCTGTCCTCCGACAAATCAACTGTACATTTCGGTGTTCCTCAAGGTTCCGTTTAGGACCACTATTGTTTTCACTATATATTTTACCTCTTGGGGATGTTATTCGAAAACATAATGTTAACTTTCACTGCTATGCGGATGACACACAGCTGTACATTTCAATGAAGCATGGTGAAGCCCCAAAATTGCCCTCGCTAGAAGCCTGTGTTTCAGACATAAGGAAGTGGATGGCTGAAAACTTTTTACTTTTAAACTCGGACAAAACAGAGATGCTTGTTCTAGGTCCCAAGAAACAAAGAGATCTTCTGTTAAATCTGACAATTAATCTTGATGGTTGTAAAGTCGTCTCAAATAAAACTGTGAAGGACCTAGGCGTTACTCTTGACCCTGATCTCTCTTTTGACGAACATATCAAGACTGTTTCAAGGACAGCTTTTTTCCATCTACGTAACATTGCAAAAATCAGAAATTTTCTGTCCAAAAATGATGCAGAAAAATTGATCCATGCATTTGTTACTTCTAGATTGGACTACTGCAATGCTCTATTTTCCGGCTACCCGGATAAAGCACTAAATAAACTTCAGTTAGTGCTAAATACGGCTGCTAGAATCCTGACTAGAACCAAGAAATTTGATCATATTACTCCAGTGCTAGCTTCCCTACACTGGCTTCCTGTTAAGGCAAGGGCTGATTTCAAGGTTTTACTGTTAACCTATAAAGCGTTACATGGGCTTGCTCCTACCTATCTTTCCGAGTTGGTCCTGCCGTACATACCAATACGTACGCTACGGTCACAAGACGCAGGCCTCCTAATTGTCCCTAGAATTTCTAAGCAAACAGCGGAGGCAGGGCTTTCTCCTATAGATCTCCATTTTTATGGAACAGTCTGCCTACCCATGTGAGAGACGCAGACTCGGTCTCAACCTTTAAGTCTTTACTGAAGACTTATCTCTTCAGTAGGTCATATGATTGAGTGTAGTCTGGCCCAGGAGTGTGAAGGTGAACGGAAAGGCTGGAGCAACGAACAGCCCTTGCTGTCTCTGCCAGGCCGGTTCCCCTCTCCACTGGGGTTCTCTGCCTCTAACCCTGTTGCAGGGGCTGAGTCACTGGCTTGCTGGTGCTCTTTCATGCCGTCCCTGGGAGGGGTGCGTCACTTGAGTGGGTTGAGTTACTGACGTGATCTTCCTGTCTGGGTTGGCGCCCCCCTTGGTTTGTGCTGTGGTGGAGACCTCTGTGGGCTATACTCGGCCTTGTCTCAGGATTGTAAGTTGGTGGTTGGGGATATCCCTCTAGTGGTGCGGGGGCTGTGCTTTGGCGGAGTGGGTGGGGTTATATCCTTCCTGTTTGGCCCTGTCCGGGGTTTCTTCGGATGGGGCCACAGTGTCTCCGGACCGCTCCTGTCTCAGCCTCCAGTATTTATGCTGCAGTAGTTTATGTGTCGGGGGCTGGGGTTAGTTGGTTATACCTGGGAGTACTTCTCCTGTCTTATCCAGTGTCCTGTGTGAATTTAAGTATGCTCTCTCTAATTCTCTCGTTCTCTCTCTCTCTCTGAGAACCTGAGCCCTAGGACCATACGTCAGGACTACCGGGCATGATGACACCTTGCTGTCCCCAGTCCGCCTGGCCTTGCTGCTATTCCAGTTTCAACTGTTCTGCCTGCGGCTACGAAACCCCTACCTGTCCCAGACCTGCTGTTTTCAACTCTAAATGATCGGCTATGAAAAGCCAACTGAGAGACCTGAGCCCTAGGACCATACGTCGGGACTACCGGCCGTGGTGACTCCTTGCTGTCCCCAGTCCGCCTGGCCTTGCTGCTATTCCAGTTTAAACTGTTCTGCCTGCGGTTATGGAACCCCTACCTGTCCCAGACCTGCTGTTTTAAACTCTAATGATCGGCTATGAAAAGCCAACTGAGATTTATTCCTGATTATTATTTGACCATGCTTGTCACTTATGAACATTTTTGAACATCTTGGCATGGTTCTGTTATAATCTCCACCCGGCACAGCCAGAAGAGGACTGGCCACCCCTCATAGCCTGGTTCCTCTCTAGGTTTCTTCCTAGGTTTTGCCTTTCTAGGGAGTTTTTCCTAGCCACCGTGCTTCTACACCTGCATTACTAGCTGTTTGGGGTTTTAGGCTGGGTTTCTGTACAGCACTTCGAGATATTAGCTGATGTAAGAAGGGCTATATAAAATAAAATTGATTGATTGATTGATTGACTGAGTATATCTTATTATATAATATGATACCATTCTTCCACTCAGTGGTAATTTATGTTGAATGCCTGCGTGAACTTGAGAAGTAAAAACAATTAAGTGTGTATGTTTGTGTTTGTGTGTGCGCTCTCTCAGCCCAGGAGCACACACTTCAACCACTTCTCCTGTGCTCCACTCTCTGTACGAGTTAATTAAAGAGGCAGCCTCATTCTCACCGTCTGCTATCTGTCTCCCTGCGCCACCGCTTTTCCTCCACCCCTCTGTGCTCCCCACCCTGCCTGTCCCCACGCCCCCTCCCCAGCCTTCCTCAGCACTGCCCTTCCGCCTGGCTGCTCCTGTGGAATGACAGCCAGCGCCAGCAGCCGGTGCGCTGGAATGAGCCTCCGTGACTCCCCTACCCTGGCCACGGCAACCCGGCTCTCTGGGGCCTGCTGTTGCTGCACCACTCAGTGTGTGAATGGGTCTGGATGAACTGGAGGAATAAGGGAGAGAGGGTGGAGGGAGGCATCTGCCTGTTGAGTGAGTAAGTTAGATGTACTCAAAAGTTAATAAGCCAGTTATCTTTTGTCTCCCAACCTGGTAACCTGCTCACTGCAGTTTGGGGGTGTGACCTTTTCAGACTGCAGTTGAACTTGTCTGTGTGTGGTGTTCCACTATGACTTAAGCTATGTTCTTGGGGGTAAACTCAGTTTTTTACATGACTGAATTCTCATTCTACAGGGAGATGAATATGTATGTGTGGGGCAGCTTGTGTCCAGGAGGCAGTGGGCCCTGTGCAGGGCTAGGGGTCAGGGGGGCAAACCTCCAGCCTTGACACAGCTGTGTGTCTCTGGATTATTTTATGTCTGTTCACACTATTCCTGATGTTCACCATTTTTCTAGGAAAACCTTTCCTACCCTATACCATTCCTGTCCTGTCAGGGAACCAAAGACTGTGACGTACAACAGATTTCTAGGACTACCTTACTACCTTGCTACCTTAATATCTTACTACCTTAATACCTTAATACATTACTACTTTACATTTACATTGAACATTTAAGTCATTTAGCAGACGCTCTTATCCAGAGCGACTTACTAATTGTTGCATTCAACTTATGATAGCCAGTGGGACAACCACCCTTTTCTTTTTTTTTTATGGGGGGGTGCGGGAGGGGGGTGAAGGATTACTTTATACCATTCCAGGTATTCCTTAAAGAGGTGGGGTTTCAAGTGTCTCCGGAAGGTGGTCAGTGACTCCGCTGTCCTGGCGTCGTGGGGGAGCTTGTTCCACCATTGGGGTGCCAGAGCAGCGAATAGCTTTGACTGGGCTGAGCGGGAACTGTGCTTCCGTAGAGGTAGGGGGGCTAGCAGGCCAGAGGTGGATGAACGTAGTGCCCTCATTTACTACCTTACTACCTTAATACCTTACTACCTTAATACCTTAATACATTACTACCTTAATACCTTAATACATTACTACCTTAATACCTTAATACATTACTACCTTAATACCTTAATACCTTAATACCTTAATACCTTAATACCTTAATTCATTACTACCTTAATACCTTAATACATTACTACCTTAATACCTTACTTCCTCAATACCTTACTACCTTAATTTCATTATAAAGTGAATTAAATAGTCAATTTTGATTAATTAATTTAATGTGAAATAGGATAGCCAAATGTAGAAGCAATTTTTAAGTTCTAATTACCTGTTATATTGTATATAGTGTTATCCATTCAATCAGTCCACTCCTGGGATTTAATATTTGTCTTTAATACCAGTGATCTGACATGTAGCTTTTGGCTGTACAGTAACGACTACTTCATTACTTCCAGTCCCATCAATAGATCTTCATCAGTGGAGGCTCCTCAGAGGAGGAAGGGGAGGACCATCCTCAGTGAATTTCATTAAAATAAAAATTGTAAACTTTTTTTTAAAGTTATCCTTTTTAGAGAAAACCATACAAAATATATTCACGTTACCAAATAATTGATTCAAACATCAACAGCACTCTGTAGGGTAGCACCATGGTTTAACCGGAGGACAGCAAACTACTGTCCTCCTCTGGGTACATTGACTTCAATACAAAACCTAGGAGGCTCATGGTTCTTACCCCCTTCCATAGACTTACACAGTAATTATTACAACTTCCGGAGGACATCCTCCAACCTGTCAGAACTCTTGCAGCATGAACATGTTGTCCACCCAATCAAAGGATTAGAGAATTAATCTAGTACTGAAAGCATAAGCTACCTCTAGCTAGAACAGCGGTGCATAACATGTGGTGAGTAGTTGACTCAGAGAGAAAGAAAGACAATAGTTGAACACCATGAAATGCACCCTGGACTGAAGAGGCAGACAAATAGGAGAAATGTGGTGAAGCCTCTGATAAATAAAAAATTTAAAATATGATCAATGGCTCATTTGAGAGAAGACGACCTCCCACGTTATGACATCGGCCAGTATTGAAATCTAACATTTATGAGAGACTTTTTCGCGATCTAAAAGTCGTAATCCTATTAACTTCCAGTGTAGTGAGAGCGGCTTTTTAAAGCAATGCTACGTCATACCGGCCGAATTTCTGCCTGTTTGAATGGCAATAGCTCAGATACACATGAAATGACCCTGGGAATCGATAGAATATCACTCAGAGATATAACAATTAAGAGAAAAACAATATAACATTCAGAATGGGTGAACCTTTCCTCTAAGGGTTGAATCCTAACTTCAGATCCACGTGCGTAACTTGAGCAAGTCTCCCATTGACATCAAATGCATGGCTGTGATCGGCTGTGTTTGCAGGGTAGTTGTGTCACCTTTAGATGGCCCTGATAGAGTTGACCCTCCTTCTCTGACCATGAGGAATGGAGTCCTTGTCTCTGTGTCCCGGTGCCACCTCTCTCTCTACAGCTCTGGTCTTTGCTCTTGTGCGTCCCTTTGCTTCCTCTCTCTAATATTGACTCACTCTCCTTGAATTAGCTCTGATGTAGGCTTTTTCCACATTTTGTTAGGTTACAATTTTTTCTAAAATTGATTAAATTGTTTTTCCCCCTCATCAATCTACACACAATACCCCAAAATTACAAAGCAAAAACAGGATATATATCACATTTACATAAGTATTCAGACTTCTTTACTCAGTACTTTGCTGATGCACCTTTGGCAGTGATTACAGCCTTGAGTCGTCTTGGGTATGACGCTACAAGCTTGGTACACCTGCATTTGGAGACTTTCTCCCATTCTTCTCTGCAGATCCTCTCAAGCTCTGTCAGGTTGGATGGGGAGCGTTGCTGCACAGATATTTTCAGGTCTCTCCAGAGATGTTAGATCGGGTTCAAGTCCGGTCTCTGGCTGGGCCACTCAAGGACATTCAGAGACTTGTCCCGAAGCCACTCCTGCGTTGTCTTGGCTGTGTGCTTAGGGTCGTTGTCTTGTTGGAAGGTGAACCTTCGCCCCAGTCTGAGGTCCTGAGCGCTCTGGAGCAGATTGTCATCAAGGATCTCTATGTACTTTGCTCCGTTCATCTTTGCCTCGATCCTGACTAGTCTCCCAGTCCCTGCTGCTGAAAAACATCCCCACAGCATGATGCTGCTACCACCATGCTTCACCGTAGGGATGGTGCCAGGTTTCCTCCAGAAGTGACGCTTGGCATTCAGGCCAAAGAGTTCAATCTTGATTTCATCAGACCAGAGAATATTGTTTTTCATGGTCTGAGAGTCTTTAGGTGCCTTTTGGCAAACACCAAGCAGGCTGTCATGTGCCTTTTACTGAGGAGTGGCATCCGTCTGGCCACTCTACCGTCAAGGCCTGATTGGTGGAGTGCTGCAGAGATGGTTGTTCTTCTGGAAGGTTCTCCCATCTCCACAGAGGAACTATGGAGCTCTGTCAGACTGACCATCGGGTTCATGGTCACCTCCCTGACCAAGGCCCTTCTCCACCGGTTGCTCAGTTTGGCCGGGCGGCCAGCTCTAGGAAGAGTCTTGGTGGTTCCCACTGTGTCCTTGGGAACCTTCAAGGCTGCAGAAATGTTTTGGTACCCTTCCCCAGATCTGTGCCTCGACACAATCCTGTCTTCGAGCTCTACAGACAATCCTTCGACCTCATGGCTTGGTTTTTTCTCTGACATGCACTGTCAACTGTGGGACCTTATATTGACAGGTGTGTGCCTACTTATGTAAATAAGGTATATACAATTTGCAAACATTTCTAAAAACCTGTTTTTGCTTTGTCATTATGGGGTATTGTGTGTAGATTGTTGAGATATTTTTTTTTCCCATCCATTTTTGAATAAGGCTGTAACGTAACAAAATGTGGAAAAAGTCAAGGGGTCTGAATTCTTTCCGAAGGCACTGTATGTACCATAAATATAGAGGGGTTGCTGAGGTGTTTGCGTGGTGCCTTGGCCTCATTGAGTCTGATCTGATATGTGAGCTGTGGAATTCTCCTCCTCCCACACCTCCACCATGGCCTGTCTGTAACCTGCTGCTGCTGGCCTACACGGCACTTCCCTCTGGACTTCTCCTCACCCCTGTCCTGTCTGCCAGCCCTCCTCTATCTCTGGACTGCAGACAGATAGTGTTGTTTTCAGAGGGAGAGCTGTGTCTTAATGATGTGTGAGCTCTCTGGTCTAATCACCCCACAGAGGGGGTGGAGGAGACTATGGGAGGAGGAGTACTCCCATAGGTCACTTCAGATATGTCCAACATACTGGACGCTGTGTGTGTGTGTGTGTGTGTGTGTGTGTGTGTGTTGTACTCTCTTCACAGTGGCGTGTCATGTACCTTCCCAGTCTCATTATCATGTGTGAGTGCATGGCCGGGTTGACAGGCCCAGTCCCTCCATGGTATGACCTTGGCTGTCACGCTGTATTAGCGGCCGGCCGTCGAGCACGCAGCTTTTGTCACAGCGCATAAACGTCCTTCCAGGGCTCAGCAGCTGCTGAACAGGGGACACTCCTCTCTCCCCATGTCCCACCCCTTAGATAGGCGGCCCTCAGTGCTGGATACCAGCTGACGACGGTGACAGTGACCCAAGATGTGTCACTGAGACGAGCACTCTGCGGTGACACCTACTCGCCTACCCCCAACCTCTCTGTCTGCCAGGCCAGGCCAGGGTTACAGTGTGTTCTGACTTCTGACAGTTTAGTCTATTGTCTGTCTATGGAGCTGTGGACATACTACATGTACCTCTTGTCCCTGGAAATGGTCCAGGAGTTCAATTGGTTTAAGTTCATTTAATGCTTAGATCGACTCAATACATTTAGGATAATGATGCACCTATGAAAGCAGTCCATAGACATTCCAGGTTTTTAGTCCTTGTTTGGGTTCTGGTACAGCAGTCCCTCTTGGCACTCAGGATGCAGACTGAGAGAAAATGAGGCAGTGTGTGTAACTGGACATGGACATGGGGAAGACGGGCATCGTGGCGTGGCCGGTGGGTGTCCATGTGAAGGACGAGCTCAGTTGACATGAATCCTCTCTAACGAGCAGCGAGCTGACATTAATCCCATCAGAGCAGAGATGTAGCTCTCTGGGCGATGGTCATGATACAGAATTCCTGGTTCAACTGACCAATTGGCACCATGTCCCCCTCACCTCCCACCTGCCCCCTGTCACTCCTAAAGGCAGATTATTACAGCGATGACCACCCTCGCCCCCCCCACCCTCACCCCCTCCATCCTCACCCCCTCCACCCAGTATCAGATGCCCAGGGGTGTTCCCTATACCACCAGCTACCCTGTCTGTCCAGATCAGTTTCTCTCTGCACTGGGCAGAAGGCTATGATATGGACTAGTGGAAGGACCAAGACCTTCTCTCTTTGTCTATATCTATCCATCTGTCTGTCCATCCAGTCTGGGGTTGTATTGGTGTTTTGCTCTGTCTTGCTGAGTAGCTAGCCTAGTGGGGTGCCAAGGCACCGCTGCTCAGTGGCTTGTGTTCAGAGGCTTTTGTGTGACAAAGTGACACTTCCATAAGAAGGTGAGAGACGTGATACGATTATTTATCATGTCTAGGGCTAATTTCAATCAGGAGGAGACTGAATTCACTTAAATACCAAACCTTTGACAGTGTTAGAGATTTTGTTGTCTTCTCTAAGCCTGTGAGCCTCAGCCCAGTTCCTAATCTCCATGTACAGCCTAGTATCTGCTGTCCAGGAGCCAGTGATGTAGAGAGAGATGAGTCCTGTCAATGAGTGGCTCTGTAACAAGCAGTTTCTCCCCACAGTCCCTGTATTGTATATATAAGGCCTGACGTCCCTGCCTGCCTCACTGCTGTACTACTAGTGGTGGTGAGGCTCTGTCCTTGGCTGTACTATGCTCTGTCTTCAGGTAATCAGTACTCTTGGATCATGAGATGAGAATGAGATCACTGCTGGTTGGGGGGTGGGGGGGGGTTTGGCCTATGATGACGTGGAGCAGTGATAGGATCCTGGATAATTAGAGAGGAGCCAGGATGCTAGAGGCTCACTGATGGTTAGCCATCTGAATCACAAAGGACAGACATGGAGGTCTGGACTGAGGTACGGAATGGGGCGCTCTTCCTACTTCCACTATCCACTCCTTTATCCAGCAGCGCCCCAGGAATACGTCCTGGTGTCCTTTCCCGCTGTCGCTGAGTGTCCTTTGTTGGCTCACTTCCCAAGTGTGAAGGAATGTTACCTTGTCTAGCCCATACACATCAGATTCCAATCAACTTAAACATCTTATCATACATTTATGTCTGACACTCGTATGGTACATTAGCGCTATATTTCTGTCTGACACTTGTATGGTACATTGGCGCTATATTTCTGTCTGACACTCGTATGGTACATTAGCGCTATTTTTCTGTCTGACACTTGAGTGGTACATTACATTTACATTTACATTTACATTTTAGTCTACGCTCTTATCCAGAGCGACTTACAGTTAGTGCATATATTATTTTTTTCAAACCCCCTGTGGGAATCGAACCCACAACCCTGGCGTTGCAAACGCCATGCTCTATCAACTGAGCTACATCCCTGCCGGCCATTCCCTCCCCTACCCTGGACAATGCTGGGCCAATTGCATGCCGCCCCATGGGTCTCCCGGGCGCGGCCGGCTACGACAGAGCCTGGATTCGAACCAGGATCTCTAGTGGCACAGCTAGCACTGTGATGCAGTGCCTTAGACCACTGCGCCACTCGGGAGACATTAGCTCTATTTTTCTGTCTGACACTCGTATGGTACATTAGCTCTATATTTCTGTCGGACACTCGTATGGTACATTAGCCCTATATTTCTGTCTGACACTCGTATGGTACATTAGCGCTATTTTTCTGTCTGACACTCGAATGGTACATTAGCGCTATATTTCTGTCTGACATGCGTAGGGTACATTAGCGCTATAATTATTTTCAACCATAATGCATATTTAATCAGAACCCTATAGTTCTTCTTTAAGAGTTAGCTTTTGCTACTACTCTAATTTACGCTGATGTCATGGTCTATAATGTGATATGCTGATGTCATGGTCTATAATGTGATATGCTGATGTCATGGGCTATAATGTAATATGCTGATGTCATGGGCTATAATGTGATATGCTGATGTCATGGGCTATAATGTGATATGCTGATGTCATGGGCTATAATGTGATATGCTGATGTCATGGGCTATAATGTAATATGCTGATGTCATGGGCTATAATGTGATATGCTGATGTCATGGGCTATAATGTGATATGCTCATGTCATGGGCTTTAATGTGATATGCTGATGTCATGGGCTATAATGTAATATGCTGATGTCATGGGCTATAATGTGATATGCCGATGTCATGGGCTATAATGTGATATGCTGATGTCATGGGCTATAATGTGATATGCTGATGTCATGGGCTATAATGTGATATGCTGATGTCATGGGCTATAATGTGATATGCTGATGTCATGGGCTATAATGTGGTCGGCGCTGATGGATGGTAGCTTTTTGTGAGAACGAAACAAGGTTCTTTGTCGCCACAAACTCAAAGCGTCAAATCTGTGTTCAGCTCCATGTGTATGTCTCTCAGTGACTTCACAGTGGCTGGAGCCAATCTCCAGCAATAACAATTTTACTGCGCTGCACATTTCATGCTTCATCTGGCTCTGCTAGGGCCATTTGAAGGGACTTTAAGGCCATTGGACATTAGAGAGAAAGAAAGAGCAAGAAACATCGAAACACAGAATCAATGACAGTCACTCTCCTTAAATTGGCCTAGGAATCAGTTGTGTGTATATCTGTAAAACTTATTTTAAACGGCTGAAGTGCCGTTTTAAGATTCAGATTGAAACCAAGTTGCACATTAAGGCCAATATGAGTAACATTGTAACAGATGGTACAGAACATGAGAATTGCACCCAGACATCTGAGAAATATCCCCTCTCTCAAAATGTGCACAAGTCGCAATGGTGGCGTGCTATAAGCAGTTTGTGCCCAGTAGATAGGGAGCCATGGGCACTGCTGAGAGGAGGACGGTTCTTAATAATGGCTGGAACGGAGCGAATGGAATGGCATCAAACACATGGAAACCATCTGTTTAATGTATTTGATACCATTCCACTGATTCCGCTATGGCCATTATCACGAGCCCGTCCTCCCCAATTAAGGTGCCACCAACCACCTGTGCTCACAGGTGGCCAACAATGTGCCACCCTGCTGCCCCACTGGTGGCCAAGCATAGCAATATGCTAGGGTGCCAACGCTCTCTGCTCAGCTGTGTGTGTATGTGTGTGGTAAACATGTGACATTTGTTGTGTGTTTGTGTGAGAGTGACCGTGTGTGTGTGTGACTAGTGTCTGTCACCAGATTGATGTGAGTGGCTGTGAGGCCTTGCTCTTTTCAGACGTGCTCTGCGGTGGCAGCTGGAGTGTGGAGTTGATGGGGCCACACGCTGACTGGGCATTTCCTGCCTCCTAGCACCACACGTGAGACTGACGGCCCTTGACACCTGCCATTTGGACCTTTTTCTGGGCGAAAAATGTCATCATTTTTCGACAGGACCAGGGCCGGTATCTGATCGTCAATCCTCTGGCCACAGTCCCCCGGGTCAGGCTTGGCAGCTGACTGAACAATGGGGCAAAGCTGTTTGAGCTGTGTGTGTGTATTATTCAACATACTGTGAACATACATGTGTTATATTCCATTCCTCATTTGTTTCTAGTCCCTCTATGCTACGATTAGAGTTGACCATCACGAGAGAGAGAGAGAGAGAGAGAGAGAGAGAGAGAGAGAGAGAGAGAGAGAGAGAGAGAGAGAGAGAGAGAGAGAGAGAGAGAGAGAGAGAGAGAGAGAGAGAGAGAGAGAGAGAGAGAGAGAGAGAGAGAGAGAGAGAGAGAGAGAGAGGAACATAAACTTTATATTTGACAAATTAACCTCCTTGGCTAATCTTAAGAAACATAAGAGCAAACAAAAAATAATAGATAACAAAAAATGTTTGATAATGATTGCAAAAATCTAAGAAAGTCATTGAGAAATATATCTAATAAAAAACACAGAGACCCAGACAACAAAAATATACGCCTTCAATATGGGGAAACACTGAAGCAATACAAACACACCCTAAGAACAAAAAAAGAACAGCACATTAGAAATCAGCTGGATGTGATTGAGGAATCCATAGAATCAAACCACTTCTGGGAGAATTGGAATAAATTAAACAAACCTCATAATGAGGAATTGGCTATCCAAAATGGGGATATGTGGAGAAATCACTTTGCAAACCTCTACAGCAATATAACAAAGAGCCCAGATCAACAAGATATACAAGAACAATTACAAATATTTGAATCAGCAGTCAAAGACTATCAGAATCCTGTGGATACCCCAATTACAGAACAAGAATTATTGGAAAAACTTTGTACTCTCCAACTCAAAAAGGCCTGTGGTGCTGATGGTATTTTAAATGAAATGATGAAATATACAGACCACAAATTCAAATTGGCTATACTCAAACTCTTCAACATTATCCTAAATTCAGGTATTTTCCCCGATATTTGGAACTAAGGATTGATCACACCAGTTTATAAAAATTTAGACAAATTTGACCCAAATAATTACAGAGGAATTTGCGTTAACAGCAACTTGGGGAAAATTCTCTGCAGTATCATAAACAGCAGACTACATCATTTACTTGATGAACACAACGTCCTAAGCAGAAGCCAGATTGGATTTGAAAAAAATTATCGTACAACAGACCACATTTACACCCTCCACACTCTAATTGACAAACAAGTAAACCAAAACAAAGGCAAAATCTACTCGTGTTTTGTAGACTTCAAGAAAGCTTTTGATTCAATTTGGCACTAAGGTCTTTTTCTACAGACTAATAGAAAGTGGTATTGGAGGGAAAACATTTGATGTTATTAAATCAATGTACACTAAAAACAAATGTGCGATTAAAATCGGCAACAAGAAAACAGACTTCTTCTCTCAGGGACGTGGAGTAAAACAGGGCTGCCCAATAAATCCAACACTATTTAACATCTACATTAATGAATTGGCAAAAACATTAGAAGAATCGGCAGCACCTGGTCTCACCCTACACAACACTGAAATCAAGTGTCTGCTGTACGCAGATGACCTGGTGCTACTGTCTCCCACTAAGGAGGGGTTACAGCAGCATCTAGATCATCTGCACAGATTATGTCAGACCTGGGCCCTGACCGTTAATCTAAAAAAAAACGAATATAATGATATTCCAAAAAAGATCCGGAAATCAGGATGACAAATATAAATTCTATTTGGACACAGTTCTATTAGAACACACCAACAATTACACATATCTAGGACTAAATATCAGCAACACAGGTATCTTTCACATGGTTGTGAATGAGCTGAGAGACAAAGCAAGAAGAGCATTCTATACCATTAAAAGGAATAATAAAATCAAAATTCCAATTAGAATCTGGCTCAACATTTCCCAATCAGTTATAAAACCAATTGCTCTATATGGCAGCAAAGTATGGGGTCCCTGCTCTAATACTGAATTTACCAAATGGGACAAATATCCAATCGAAATACTGCATGCAGAGTTTTGCAAGACTGAATTGCAAGTGCAAAGAAAAACTCAAAATAACGCATGTAGAGCAGAATTGGGCCAATACCCCCTCCTTATTCTAATAGAAAAAAGAGCCATCAAATTTTACAACCATCTAAAAACAAGTGACCCCAAAACATTCCATCACACAGCTCTACTATGTCAAGAGATGAAACAAGAGAAGAGTCCCCTCAGCCAGCTGGTTCTGAGGCTCAGTTCACTAACCAAAACCAACCTCATAGAGCCTCAGGACAGCACTCAGAAAATCTGGCCCAACCAAATCATCACAAAGCAAAAAGAAAAATATATCACCTATTGGAAAGACACCACAAAAAATCAAAGTAAACTTCAATGCTATTTGGCTCTAAACAGACAGTACATGGTGGCAGACTATCTGACCACTGTGACTGATAGAAAACTGAGGAAAACAATGACTAGGTACAGGAAAACAATGACTAGGTACAGACTCAGTGAGCACAGTTTGGCTATAGAGACCGGTCGTCACAGGCAAACCTGGCTGCCCAGAGAGGACAGGCTGTGCTCACTCTGCCCCCAGGGAGAGGTAGAGACAGAGCTGCATTTCCTACTACACTGTGAAAAATACTCAGACCTAAGAAAATCTTTCATTCCCAAAATTATCATTCAGTACAAAGAATTTGAAACTATAAAAGAGGAAGAAAAAAACAAATATTTATTGGGTGAAAAGCCTAAATGTGCAGTTTTGGCAGCCAAATATGTGTCCTCCTGCCACAACCTGAGGGACAGCCAGTGAAAAGCTTAATGTAATGTCAATAATATTTCCTGTTTTGTTTTAGCTTTCATACCATGTAATGTGTCTTCTCAGTCATGTTGAGATTGGTCGACTACTATTGCTTTAATGTATTGTTATTAATATTGTTGTTGTAGTTGCTGTTAATGGAAATCCCATTTCCACTACTACAATTATTATTATTGCTGTTGGTCCCACCGTTTTTGTTATATCTATACTTTGACAATGTAAGTAATTTTACTTGCCATGTCAATAAAGTCTATTGAATTGAATTGAATAGAATAGAATAGAATAGAGAGAGAGAGAGAGAGAGAGAGAGAGAGAGAGAGAGAGAGAGAGAGAGAGAGAGAGAGAGAGAGAGAGAGAGAGAGAGAGAGAGAGAGAGAGAGAGAGAGAGAGAGAGAGAGAGAGAGAGAGAGAGAGAGAGAGAGAGAGAGAATACTTCTGTGTGTCTGCTACCCTGTGTGTCTGCTAGGACACCGTTACACTCAAATGTACAATCAGTCTGAAGAAAAACAACACTTCTATTGTTCCTCAGAATAAAACGTCCTAAATGGTCAATTACATACTGGTGTGTGTAAAGAGATAGAAGTCGGGTATAAGTTGTTACAGAGCCAGAATTTTCATTCACACAAAGGTGCATCACTCTCACTGAAAGCCATATAAGCAACACTAAAAGAGAGCAATCCATTCCCCTTTTTTTAATCAACCCTTTCCAACCTCATCAGTTTAATGAAGTTGAGTTTAATTAAGATTAGTCTGTTCAACCCAGGATAGGAGTCCCGTTTGCTCTTTGAAGAGTTACTCAAAGGCTGTATGGCCTTTTGTTCCTGGACCAGTTGATTGGCTGGGCAGTCAGGTGGTTGAATATAGGGTTTGGAAAAAGCCTTGAGATTATCATTATTTGAGTGATGTCAATGATGTTATTGTTGAAGATGTTGAGACCATGGTATTTTGAATTTAGTGATCGCTGATTGGTGATGTCACAGAGGATTGTTCCAATGATATCAGAAGAACATTTTCTGCATATGAGGTCATAAAGTAGGACAATAATATTCTCTGATCTGTGATGTCACAAAGGAAAATAATCTGTTCTGTAATGATGATATAAAGGTGAATATAATTTTTTGTGAGTGGTGATGCCACAAATGTGAATAATTGTTTTTGTAAATTGTGATGTCACAAAGTAGAACACTGTTTTTCTAAGCTCGGTGTATTGAGGAGATTGTTTGCCAGGGTCATAATGGAGAGACTGACATTTTCAGTTCAATGAGTTGAGGGGTTTTAATTGGAGAAAGATTAGTCCTTTTTATGTTGTTGAAGACCCACTCTTGTCTCAGTGCAACTCAACTTCACCTTTGTGTAGCCTAAAAGAAGAAATGGTCCAAAGCAGACCGAGTTTCTTCTTGTTTGGGGTATTTGCTGCTTCCTGTCTCTGTTTCACAGTTCTGTGGATCATTTCAATATGATGATATCGTCCTTGCTCCTGTCTAACAGATCTGATGATGAACTTTAATTAAGGGTTGTTTGAGCGAGGGGTCCAGGGGGTGAAGTATCAAAGCTTGTATCCGTCTCTCCCAATGTCAGTCATGACTGGCCATCAGGGGCAGTGCCCTGGAGGGGGGTGTGAGAGAGAGAGGGGGATACAGTAAAACTAGGGATCGGAGGGGGCTTGGCTGTGACTTTGCCCCAGGACGGGGACAAGGGTCTGAGTATTTTATTTATTTTTATTTCTTTATTTCACCTTTAATTAACCAGGTAAGCCAGTTGAGAACAAGTTCTCATTTACAACTGCGACCTGGCCAAGATAAAGCATAGCAGTGCGATAAAAACAACAACACAGAGTTACATATGGGGTAAAAAAACATAAAGTCAAAAAATACAACAGAAAATATATATACAGTGTGTGCAAATGTAGCAAGTTATGGAGGTGAGGCAATAAATAGGCTATAGTGCAAAATAATTACAATTAGTATTAACACTGGAATGCTAGATGTGCAAGAGATTATGTGCAAATAGAGATACTGGGGTGCAAAAGAGCAAAATAAATAACAATATAGGGATGAGGTAGTTGGGTGTGAGTGACAACCCTGAAGGGCCACCAAGTCATCCTGTTCACTCAGAGGCAGCCGTTGACTTTGTGCTTGTGTGTGTGTCAGTGTTTGTGTCCACTTAGGCCAGAGCGCAGGGCACAGACAACCTTCTGCTGGCTGCCACAGCGATGCCTTTGCCATGACGATGGCCTGGGTGCCGTGGAGACGAGGGGTCTAGGCTTGATCTATGACAGGGCTGCTACCCAGCTGCCCCGGCGGCACTGGTAATTAATTCTGAAATGAAAGGGGCCTCTATCTCTCTCTGTCTCTCTGTCTCTTCCCCCCTCCCCCCCTCCTCTGTATATGACTGCAGAATTTTTTTTGGGACAGACACTAGCTGTACAGGGACACTATCCCCTGGGACAGACACTAGCTGTACAGGGACTCTGTTCCCTTTGACAGACACTAGCTGTACTGGGACACTA